>NW_010530303.1:0-5864 GCF_000687285.1 Phaethon lepturus | reverse complement strand
CTTCCCTCGCTTACGCTCCCTTTCCCTTCCCTTCCCTTCCCTTCCCTTCCCTTCCCTTCCCTTCCCTTCCCAATTACAACTATTGATTTAACTCTTTTTTTTTTTTTTTTTTTGTAAAATTAGTCATGTCAGACTTCTGGGAATCTCTGTAAACAGGGGAGTTAAGAAGGAATTACCTTTTCTGTAAACACAACCTGCACATCAGGAGCGAGGATCAAATCCTCAGGGCAAATCCCTGCCTTGCCAGGGCAGGGTAGCCGCAGCAGAGGACATTAAACCATCTTTGGAAGATTAACCCCGCTCCCTTGAAAATCAGGCTGATGGAAAGTGTCAAGGTTTAGCTCCAGAAACACAATTAGCAGTGAAAACAGGACTTTCAACAAATGGCATTATGATGGATTAAGGAGGGATTACTGCCTTGTATCTAACAGCTCTCAAGAAAATAACTTTACAAAAAATAAAAAAGCTAAGAAATTAACTTGTTTTCCACTGGAAGTAGATTTGTTTGCCTTCACTGCCATCTGCCAACTCTTGCCTGTTTTATGAAGAAGAAAGCTAAACCAATAATACAAATCACTCAGGAAAAACTTGACTTGGGAACTCATTATTCAGGCCTGGTCATGAAATGGGCTGACGGTCGAAGAGCTGCCAGCACCTATTACTTTTCGTTGGGCTTGATAAGCCTCCACTTTGCGGTTTGATCGGGTTCTCTCAGCTCTCTGCTGGGCAGAGCGGTGGCCGCAGGGTCACCGACGCGAGTATCGAACCAGGAGGCATGCCGGGCCGTCGGAGTTGGACGCCGAAGCTGCGGGCAGGGCAGGGCAGGGCAGGGCAGCCCCCCTGCTCACCCAGCACCTATTACTTTTCGTTGGGCTTGATAAGCCTCCACTTTGCGGTTTGATCGGGTTCTCTCAGCTCTCTGCTGGGCAGAGCGGTGGCCGCAGGGTCACCGACGCGAGTATCGAACCAGGAGGCATGCCGGGCCGTCGGAGTTGGACGCCGAAGCTGCGGGCAGGGCAGGGCAGGGCAGGGCAGCCCCCCTGCTCACGCCGCCCCGTGCCCCAGCCCTGCCCGAGAGCAGGCCCTCCTGCGGCAGCGTGCCCCTGCCCGAGAGCAGCCCCTCCTGCTGATGCCTGCTGCGTGCTCAGGTCATCCCACCCCGTCCTAAGCCAAGGACGGGGAGTCGTGGACTGGGTGATTCCGGACGGGGCTGCTCTCCCCCACCAGCCCTGCCTCTGCCCTTCGCCCCCGACAAAATTATCTGAAATCGTCGCATCGGTGGTCCTGAGGAATGCTCCTCCGTCTGTGCATTATCTACCAGCTGATGTGTAGGCGAGGGGAGACGGCTGGCGCGTAGCACTGCGGGCTGGGACGATGACAGCCCCTCCTTGTCCCCTGGCTCTGCACCTCTCGCCACCAGAAAGCCCTTACAAGCGTCTTCCGTATTTGCTTTGCAGTAACCAGTGGTGCGGGCTACGTGCATATGGCTTGAATACTGCAGTGGAGAAAACAGTGCAGTAAGTTTAATTTTTTCCCATCTCTCTTATCCTTTTCTAGTGACTTACTCAATTAGAGTCGTCTTAAAACTTTCCGCTCAAGTGCTCTGTGTGCTCTAGCATCCCAGGGAGGAAGCACCACATTAGTGAAATCATATTTAGGATCCAGGATCCCTCTTCAAAAGAATCTGTAAAGTTTTTAACAACGGTAACCAAACCTTTTCTCAGTGGGCCACAAAAAAATACCGCTTAAGGTTATTAATTTTTTCACAATATGACTCTCGAATGCTGGATGAAAAAGAATTTGTATTCCAGGCAGTGCATTCATTTTAATTATGTTTACCTTCCCAGTCTTTCTAAATCAGACTTGATTGCATTTAATAAGGGCTTTAAATGTGTCTTAATAATGTTTGGAATTAATACTGGTTTGTGAGGATCTGAGGATGGTAGGTCCCCAGAGACCCTCTGAAATCTTGTTGTGATAAATAACCTAAAAATCACCACCTGTGATATGAAATATTTTGCATTTTTTTCATCATTTTTCTATGCTGCTAGTTTTTTTTTACTGTGTCCACATAGCAGAATAGCTCTGGCAGCAGCAGGCAGGAACCGCAGTCAGTATATTAAACTGTCTAATAATTTTTTATTTCTTTCTGACTACCGTTCGTGTACGTCTTTCTTAATAACACTTTCTGTCTGCGAAAGCACGCAGCAGTGTGTGAGGTATGCGGGAAGTGCACAGCCCGTAGACCACGACTCCAAAACCCACCGCCGTTAGTTACTGCTCCGCGAGGACCCGGTCCTGCTCCCGCTGGAGGTGCACGAGTGGGTTTCTGGGGCCAGAAACCGCCTTTTTCACAGCCGCCTTCCCCAGACCAGCGACACCAGGTGAGGCTGAAATGGCCCAGGCTGCCACTGGGCTTGGGTACGGATGTAACGGCGCTGGGACGGATGAGGAAACAGTGGTTGGTGGCAGGTTGTTTCTTTGGGAGGAGTTTGGGGGAGGAAAAGGGGGTGCAGGGCTGGCAAAAAGGTGAAGTTCAAGAAAGGAGAAATGAGGCAATAGGCATGAAATTTTGTGGAGAACCAAGAATGGGGGATTTGATGTTGGTGGGAGCGGGGATGACTACAGGCGGCGAGCTGGGCGGCGGGACGTGCGGGGGACCCCGGGACAACCCGCTGGGCTCCCCGGCAGGTCTGTGTCCAAAAGCCTGGGTGTGAGCGGCGGAGTAAGAAGGGACGGGTTTGTCAGGAGGAGTGAACTTGTACCTTACGACTGCGTGCAATGGCAAGGAAGGGAAAGGCAGCAGAATTGGAAGGGAGCGGCACTTCGTGTGATTTGCAAGATTTCGCTACAGCAATACGACCGTGTATCAACACCAACAATAGTAATAGAACTGGGATTCATCCTTACTTGCAGCGGTATAATTGTGCAGTAACATTACTTCTAAGTTTATTGTGTTTATTGACCAATTAAGGTGTTCCTAGTTTTTTTAAAGGTGTGTTGCTTAACCTATAAACAGCATAACCGTCTTGTTCAGTCACCTCTCTAGACTCCGGTCTGAAGGGGTAGACTCAGACTTAGGGAGTAACAGCCTCAGCTCGCCTTGTCTCGACCGCCCTGAGACTCCCCTGATAGTCAGTGGGGAAAGAGAGATAGGCGATTCACCTATAGCAAGAAGTGCCTAAATGAGGTCAGGTGCATGGAGATCCAGACGTGCCTGTTTCTCCCTGCTGGCTGCGTCGGGGTGGCTGCATCAGCGGCTCAGCGCAGACCTCTGAAGTTATGTGACCCACTGAAAGTGGAGGGGCTGATGGAGCCCCTTTGGCTGCGAAGCCTGCATGGCGAGTTGTTCATCCGGTGCGCTGCTCTTCCCCAGGGGCAGATGGAAAAAAGAAAGAAGTCCAAGAAATGTGTCAGAAAAAAAGAAAAATCTTGTAATTTTGTAATAAAAAAAAAAAAACTTTAAGCTTAACTGGTCAAACCCCACAGACTTATCTGGGCTATGCTGCTTTGGATCTGCCTCAGATAAGCTACGGTGTGAGAACCTGCCTTCCAAAGGTTGTGCTACCCAGTGATCCATAACTGCTGCGGAGGCTTAGACAAGTAGCACTGCCACTTTTTGCAAGCAAGTTTGCATGAAAGAAGTGCAGTGCGGTATCTTCATGCTGCCTAAATTAGTGGCAGATAACACCTTTATGCAGCAGCAACTAAAACATTAAAACCATTAAGGTACAAATAGGGGAGCAAATGTCGTTTCTGACTGTACTTGAAATAATTTTCTGTGCAATAATGGGAAACCCTTTTTGTTAGGATCCGTGCAATAAATGTTAATCCTTTTGTATTATATTATAGCAACACGTGGTGACATAAATGACCCATGCTATATGGAATTAGGATTAAACTGCAGCGGAACAAAATACAGCCACAAAAGAACAGAAAGTGTTCGAGAAGAAGTGGGGACCCTGAGAACAGTAAATAAAGTGGCCATGTTTTGCTGAGTACAGAGGAAGAGGAGCAGCATCTGGGACTCCAGCCACTGATCAGATGCAGTTCTGCTTCATGTAAAGGCTCCCCATGAGGAGCCAGCCATGTTATGCAGGATTTTTTGATTCCAGAAACTTAGAGCTTTTGCACACACAAAAGTCTATATCTTTTTTTTTCCTGTGTTTTATATATACTTATCTCTGTTCCACTTCTGTTCTAAAGAAAGGGTGAAATTACAAACATGCCCAGCACCCGATAGCCTCTGTTCCAACACCTTTGGACCACTTGCAAATAAAAATCCGCATACCTGGTAAGCATCCAGTGGGGTGATGCCTTCAGCAAAGCCTGACCCTAAGTAGGAGACGTGACCAGTCCCTTTGGCAGCTCATCCGTCAGCTCTTCCCCACTCCTGCGCTGCGGCTGCAAAGCCCGGGGAGGCACGTCCTGCAGGCGGGGAGGCAGCGAGGAGGAACGCGACCTGTGGCTTGGATGCTCAGATACTAAGACGACGTCCAGTCTTGCGCAAGAAGGTTTGGGACGCACCGCGAGTCGCTGCCCCATGCCAGGCAGCCCCAGGCAGGCAGGCACGCTCGCCAGGCGCCGCGCCACGGGCACAGGCTCTCCATCACCTGCTAGTCCCCGCTCACCGCGGCGCAAAGGTGATGCGGCGCGCCGGTGTGCCCTCGCCCGGGCCTTGGCAGTCCAGACCTTGCTGGGGGCGAGGACACGCCGTGGCTCCGCTCCTCCCGGCAACCTCGCTCCCAGGAGAGCACAAAGTGATTTCAGCTGTGCTGAAAATGGAATTACCCCCCTTTGGTGGCACAGAGGATTTCAGGAATAAATTGGTGTTATTGATGACTGTTACTCATCTGCTTCTGTGACCCTTTAAGAAATAAAGGAAAAGGAGATTTATGTCTTTGATGTTAGCTGCACAGGAAAGCCACTTCAAAGAAAGATGAAACGATGCCAGTAAACTCAAGAGGTTCTCAGGTCCTGGAGAAAGCAGCAGCCCCGTGTCACACCAGCGCTTCAGCCACGAATTACCTTTATTTCTTTGCTTTTAATTTTATCTGTCGCTCAGATATCATTGAACTCTTTAACACCCTTCTTCTGATCTACTACATGGAAAAGCATGTGCCGAGTTATTTCTGGCTATTTTACATTAAATATAAATCCACCGAGAGGGCATTTGCCCCGTCCTTGCAGCGCTCAGCCCCGGGGACCCGTGAGCACTGGAAACGGCAGAGACTTTCTCCCCAAACCAGCAGATGAATTGGCATTTCTGGCTGCAAGAATCCAGCTCATTCTACAGGGCCTCCAATTAGGCAAAGCCAAACAGATTAGGAATTCCTGTTACACAGATTGGAGATGTAAGATTAAAAGGAAATCCAGGGATTTCAAAGGAAATTTTTATGATCTTCAGCTGTGTATGCATAACTACATAACCAGTACATCCAGAACATATCCTTTAGTCTCATCCTTGTTTTTTTCCGTCCCAAAGTTTTCAAGTCACCAAAGTAATTAAAAAAATCCTCTCTAGTTACACCGTAACAGTCCAAAATTCACAAGAATATTATTAAAATAGATAGATATGCATGAATAGACAAAACTGATTTGCAAAATGAGTAGGCTACCGATTTTATTAAATTCAAGCTGTCTGTTAAGTTTTAATGAGAATTTAGAATCATAGAATCACCGAATAATTTAGTTGGAAGGGACACCTGGATGCCCAGCTCTCCTCAGAGCGGGGCCAGACGAGATCAGGTTGCTTAGGGCCTCATCTGCTCTTATTATAGATTATTAGTCCCCTCCCAAAAGGGGAAAGGAACAACGTGCCAGTGTTGCCCATTACTCATCCTCTCTCTAAAACAAGCCAGCCC
>NW_010530302.1:0-11187 GCF_000687285.1 Phaethon lepturus | reverse complement strand
TGCGCTTCCACTGCAGCTCTGCACGGCGTGTTCCCAATTGTGGCACTGCGTCCCCGGCAAGGGCAACCCAGGAAACGGAGACCGGTTATTCTGCCGAACTTTTATTCTGACCGATACAACACACGTTGATTTGGTACACAAACAAGCTAGTTTTTAAGGCAAACAATGATCTCAAAATGTTTTTTCCATACACGACAGTTCCCATAACATCTTTGACAGAAGTTCAACATACTAAAAGCAGTATGAGAAATACTACTGTAGTGGAATTTAAATACATCGCATAAAAGGCATCTTTAAAGAAATGCAACAAAAATACACCACTCAAACAAGTAAATGGGAAACAAAAGCTTTCATTTACACTAAACCCTTGGAATTCATTTCTGAAAGTGCGTTCCTCCAGCCACGTCCCGTTACGGCAGCCACGGCTGGCAAATAGTGCTTAAACTCCTTTTCTGTAAACAAATTAAAAGCAGACATTCTCTCCCATTTTCTGATATTTAAAGTAGCTTCTTCGTATTACCGCACCCAAAAATGGACAGAACTGCCTTTTTCCAAATATAAAAATACGTGTCCTATTTCACGAAGAAAAGGCACGGCGTAACAAAATATTTTAAGTGAACTAAAGTCAAACCACCCCGACGCTCCAGAACAAGCCGCCCATGTCCGGTTACTCTCGAAGCGAGCAAGGGTCCCTTCCCAGGGCCGGCCGAAGGCAATGCCACGCCTGGGCTCTTCTCTCATCACCATGCGTTTGACCGACCGTGGACGGGAAAAAGCAGCTTTCTCCTCTTGCGGCTATCGAAGAGCTGATCAAAGCGGGATCGATTCACTCCTCCTCGCAGGCCTTCGTCCTCGCCACCCCACTGACGGTCCCAGAGGCGGCCGCGTGCTCAGTTAAGTGCTGCTGCTTAGAGATTCTTTGATAAAGAATGATTCACTAATTGTTAAGGTCATCCTGACATATTTTACAAGCCACTGGGTTTGTTTACTTGTTTTTACAAGCTAATGTACACAAACCGAACAATACGAATCCTCTGGAGAGAAGAACAGGCTTTTTAGATTCCAAAATATTTTTTTTTAAAAGAGTATGAACGCTGCAAGGCACTTTTTCAAGGAGAAGAAGTAAAATCGTGGTTTCACCGATGAATAAACGAACGCAGGGCTAGCAGCACCGCCAGCGTGCAGCTCACTCGACACCGGCTCGCCCACAGCGCGGCAGCTGGCCGCGGCCGCGCGGCTCCAAGCGTGGGGTCCCACAGCCTGAAGGATGCACTCCACTCGTAACTGAAAAAGGAATTTATTTCATTAAATCAGAGGAGACGATGAGTGCTGATAAAAGAAAGGCAGTACCTTACAAAATGTGCCTCTGCGGTTTTAGGCTGGCTCTTGACTTAAAGACAGACATTTGCTTTTAGGTTGCGCTCCAACTCCATCCAGATAAAATTAGATTTATGTAGACAGTGGCTTCTGCTGTCAGATTAATGATTTTTGTTTGACTGATACGAAAATAAGCAATTAGACGACGCAGTGGCAGAACAAGAGAAGTGAGTAGCCAGTAGCTACTTCTATAAACAAAGGAAGAGAAGTAAAAATAAAGATTCTGTGCAAGAAATTCCTAGCAGATGCAGGATTACATTTGCCTTTAAGGCCCTTGAATTCGATACTCTATGGCACATAGTATATGGTGTACAACTATATGATATATTGTTTTTTATTGTAGTTGCATCTGATTCCACCCAGGAGGCCATGAAACGAGAGACATTAGAGGCTATCATCTACAGGAGGGTGAAGAAAATGAGGGAAAAATGTAGCCCTTGTAAAAATAAACTTCAGGTGTGACACAAATGGATTAGAATTCAGTTTTCTAATAAAACCTGAAAGTTACTTGGGGGAAAGACCTGACTATTGCACACACTTCTAGCCACCTCTTCCAGTCTGCTTTATTTTAAAAATTCCCAAAGCTGCCATATCTCTCAAATTTGTCTTTTTGGAGGAAAGAAGAAATTATTCTGGGGTACTCTTTTGGCCACTTTGTAGGACATTTTAGTAATGAAGCAAGTTTTGAGTGGCATCCACATTACTTCAAGATCATTTGATGTTCATTTTATTCCTGGACACATGCATTTCCACATAAAACAACACATGTGAAGCAGTATTTTCTGCTTTGTAGACCGTTGCCATTAATCTACAGGAAGAAGAACATTTGCTGTCTCTAACAACCTGTTTATCACTCTCTCCATCTGCTGAAAGTAGTTTTATAGTGTGCTTTGCAAACAGCAATTCTTCTTATGCCTGGGTATTTCACAGGCTGCTATTTAAAAAAAACAACCACCATAGATTTCTCACTTGTGCTATTTGTCCCAATGCTACATCCTACTCAGCAGAGGAGCTTGCTTTAGCATCCATGCAGAACGAGTAGCTATCAGGACAAACCCATGTGTCATGAGACTCGTGCTACCTTCAGTTCCTGAAAGAGAATGATGTACCATCACTGGTACAACGCAAACATTTCAGTTTTACGCCACTGAAATACAAGTAAAGCCTCGTAATTTTGTCTTCCTTTAATTCTTGCATTTCCCTCCAGAAAAAAGGAGAAAGAAGGTCTCTCTGAAATAGATAATCTTAGTATTAAGATATATATAGGAGTGGGTCTGTTCAGTAATTTAATCTGTTGAATCTGTTCCAAGTGTCCTCTGATAGGAAAACCCATTTTTTCTATCTTAACGCAAGAAAATTCCCTCCAAACTCTATTTCAGGCACACAAAACGTCACGTTCTGCAGCTCAGTTACGAATGTAGAAACAAACCCAATTCCTTCTTCTGTACTTGAGAATTTTTGGCACGGTAAGTCCACTCAGTAACACCATTTTCAGCTATTTATGCAGATGCTAACATCTTACAGATACCCCGATTCACAGTAAGATTTAAAACTACTCGTTGGCAGAAGTAGTTTCCATGCAGATGGATCAATGTTCCTTCATGCCGCTGTCCGTCGGATTTCCTCTGACAAGGTGATTGATCTCTCTTTCCACTCATTGTTAGAGCACTTGGAGACGGCGTTGGCTGCTTGACAGAACTTCTGGAGGAGGATCTTTCTGAGTAGCAGGTAAACCCATGGATCCAGTATCTGGTTTAGTGAGGCCAAACGCACAGCCGTCAAGAAGAAATTGCATTCTTTGTGCAGTTCTGGGCTTTCGGCATCACCGGAGAATCCTTTGCAGTGTTCAAACGATGTGTGGTTGAAGATCATCTTCAACATCATTATCTAAGGAAAGTTAGGAGGAAAAAGTGACGTGTGAAGAAACTGGTATCTGTATATCACTATATGCAGATATCCCTCGAGACAAAAACCTGTCAAGAAATCTTTTTTCCTCCCTCATCCAATTCAAACCCTGATCACAGCAAACAAGTAAAGCATTGAGAGAGCAGCGCAGTCTCTGTGTGTGTGTAAAATGAGAGTGATAAACACGACGCCCTTCAGCTATCAGTCAGATGTATTTATAGATCTCCAGCTAAAACGCAGCAGCACAGACTGCTTCCCTGCTTGAGACACAACAGAAAGCTGTGTGCTAAATCCTAGAGGTTCAAGATGGTCCTGGCTAGAAAGGGAAATGACTGACCTTGCAAAATTGACTTAAAGGGACTCATTTTATCACTACCTTATTGTCACAATTACAAGGAACAGCTGAGTAACTCCTGATGAGTAGAGCTCTTCAAAATTATGTTATGAACAGTAAATGTCAGAAAAAAGAATTTCAAATACAAAAATGTCTTCATTTTTTAAAAGCTAAGATGTTTTATCGTATGACTTCTACATTTTAGTATTTGATTTCAAGGCAAACTATTCTGCTTATGAACTGAGACAAATTGAAAGAAAAAGATTAATAAAGGTGTTTTGGGCTAGGAGTCAAGAAAACATTTTAAGTCAACAGAAAAAAAACCCCTTTTTATTTTGTCAAAAGCCAAAGACTACATTTTGGGTTAACCTGACCTGTATTTCCTCCTTCCCCCCCCTCAGTTCAGCTCCCCCAGTGAATACAGTTTCCCACAGCACCCCAACTGGCATGACCGACAGACACTATTTACACTGTAAAATGTTTCACACAAGCAGAAGTTTCCGTAGTGATGCCTTCCATACCTCACAGCACAGATCAGCAGGCTCTGCCCTGGGAGCCAAAAGCTACATGCAGGTTGATTTTTTGGGGATTAAACGCTAGCAGGTGTGGCAGCATCTTAATTTACAATACTGCCTAGGCAGCATGGGGCTGTCGGGGTCCCGCCACGGGCATTCTGTGGATGGCACGTGTAACGACATTAAGCGTTGCTCAGCTTCTCTTAATTGATGCCAAACCATGGATACTGCAAAAGTCACTCATATATTCCGAAAAGCCAAAGACGAGGCAGCTTTGATTAATACTTTACTCCCAAGCCTGTACTCTGAGGTAATTTTATCACTCATGTTTCAAAGTGTCAGCGGTTTTATTTCTGCCTTTAAAAAAATATCATCAATATGTTAGCGAAGGTATGCGCTGTTGGTACGGTACAGAATGACAGAATCGCAGTATCATTAAGGTTGGAAAGGACCTTCAAGATCATCAAGTCCAACCGTTAAAAGACTTATAAACTGAAGAATGCACTACAATGATTCAATCAACTAAAATAACCATACTTTGTATGTCCACGTATTCCAAATTAAGACATAAGCATGCTTTACAGCTATGAGTGACATGAGCCTCCAAACACAAGGACACCTTTATTCTCATGTTACAGACTAGGAAGGTAAGACACTGCCAAGGGCTGCTACGGGCTGCATAGGAAACCTGTGACGGAAAAAGAACCCAGCGTGGGATCTTCAGTGCAGTGCTCCAGCCATGGGAGCACTGGTTTTGTTATCAGGCTGCTGCTTATTCAGGTAAAAACAGTGAGAAGCTTGTTGTTTGTTTGTTTGTTTGTTTGTTTGTTTTTGAAGCTGGTGAGAGCTCACCGGAGCTGGTGTTGTGATGCTCTCATGAACCAATATATAACCATGGGAAATACGAATTACATTTTGAAAGATGTCAGGCAGACATAATTTTCTATGGTTTAGTTGGTATCTGCTGCCTAAAGTTTTCTCCTGAGCTTTCTGTATCAACTACAGCTGTTAAAAATACATCACTTTAGAGGCACTTAGTTGCTTCTCTACAGATAATCTACATTAATTTTGTATTGCAGTGTTTTTTCCAGGAGCTCATAAACATGGGGATCAAAGTCTTCTGAGCAGCCATTTAGCATACAAATGCTGCCACACGACGTGCGTATCGGCCGTATAGCGGGGAAACAGTGGTGCTCTTACACCTGGCTGTGATGCACAATAAGCTCTCGAGTGCAAGGAAAAAGGCAGAGCTGATGTGAGGACGGGACATGCTTCATAATGTACATCAGGTAACTGCACGCCGTCCTTCTCGCTGGGTGCCGGGTCCTACCACGCACTGAGGCGTGGCAGTGTGAAGTGACCCGGCACTCGGGACGCAGGGATAGGGCCCGTGCGCCACGCTCTCCACTCCGAGGCGAGGGCTATCGAACGCTGAACTTTTCCTGCACAGGTCCTTTTTTTGCTTGCAGTTCTCTTCTGGGCATGACTTGAAGACCTTGACTATCTGAATTTACTGTCTGGAAGTCTTGCAGAATTGAGATGCAGTAGGTCCACACATTTTGATGTGTCTACCGTGTATGTGGAGGAGATGGATGCCTATGCACAACGGCTCTGGCGCACCTCTAATTCACTGTCTTTGCAAAGGTCAGTGGTCCCATACACCAAATAAACTGGCAGCCAGACCTGAAAACGTGGGGAACAGCCCGAGGGACGAGACTCACAACCGATTATTCACAGCCCTCCCCAACTTCTTGACTTCAACCTTTCGAAAGAACCAAGACAACCCGCACCAGCAGCAACAGAAGCTGAGTGATCCCAGCCAAGGTTTTCCCACGGAAGGCTGTCTTCAGAGTGGAGGGTCACCCAGAAAGGTCACATCTGGACTGCTGCTGTCCCCAGAAACTGGGACAGTCATAGCAAGAGTGACCAGGAGCAGAGGCTATGGGGGGAGGATTTTTCCATTCAAAGGGATATTCCGGGTGCCAGATCAATAATCATGTGTTGACCTTGGAAAGACTTAGATGTGTCTGGAAGGCAGGGCAGCTTGGACAGCAAAGCAGAATTGTTTTTGTTTCTTTAAATAGAAGCAGTTGAGGCAACTAAACTAATGCCATCTACTGCATTAATTTAAATAAAAATTAAAATAATTAACCATTTGTAGAGCTTTTTAAAAATACAGATAGATACAGATCCAAACCACATCAAAGAGCCAGTTGTGCACCAGACCCACAGAACCACAATCATACCACTTCTTCCACCACCTCCGGCTGTTTAGGATACTCTCACTGTCACTGCCACTGTCCCAGCTCGGTCCACGCTGCCTGCAGCATCGGCCTCCCGTGCCCACCAGGGTCCAGCACAACCCATGCTGTAAAAAGCCGCAGTATTACGTGAATGTGCTGTGCCCACGTTACAGCCCATGGAAACCACGCCGCATTTGTCGTTCCTGGTATTAGGATTACTTTCTCGCAGATCAGCTCTTCTAGCTGGTCTTTTGGGAACTCTGCAATGACCCTTGTTTTGCAGACCTTGTCGTCTTGTTCTTCTGTTAGTGAACCCATGGAGCTACAAAAATATGAGGCTAATAAAACATAGTTCCCAAGCAGACAACTGCTGCTTATTTTTGTTTTTATTACATCATATTCCTTTACTGGAATATTTGCTGGACCAACAATTGCTCTACTGGAAATTTTATTTGTTTGATAGCCTTAGAGGTTGTTTGTCATGGCCTGTACTGGTCTTCTAAATGAATTAAGACTGCAAAAGGTAGAGGAATGACATCAGGTGAATAAAGTCAGTGGAACCACACAATTTATGCCAATAAAAAATTTGGCTCAAAATGCATATAGTAAAATAGTTGGTAACTGTAGTTAGTCAATTAGACTAGATAAAACTCTACTGTTACCATTGAATTGTAGTTTTACAATCACATTAAACCTCCACTGCTCAGGTTTTCAAACTTACAGCCAAAGACAAGATGCGTTTTATGAGGTGTCTTTACAGTGTTTTGATTACAGTTCACAAGAACTCTTCAGGGTTGTTTCATAGGCAAGGTCCCGTCCAGTCTAGAGGGAGTCCAGCAAATGTGGTCTAATTTTTACCTCTTGGTTGTGACCTTATCTAGACAAATACAGTCTAGCAAAATCCAGTCTTTTGGCCAAACTGAAGTGATCAGTATTCTGGAGCACTTTTGAAACGGTTGGCTATTTCAGCCTCAGATGGAAGTGGAGCATTAATGTGAAGAGTTACTGATTCACAGAAAAGGAGCCATCTATTTTCCTTGCAGCTCAGTGATGTCACTGTCTTTTTTCCTCTCTAAGTAAAGGTGCTTTCTGTAACTATGTTTTACACATCTAAAAATATTACAAATATATATTTAATGAAAATAGCTGTAAACGAGAATTTCATTTCTTTCTGGCAGGAGGGTTAAGGAGAAGTTTTTAAATAGGAAAAACAGCAGAATACCTGAGCATTTTGACTTTAAATAGCCTTGAAACAAATCCGTGAGTGAATAATTTTGTAGCCTGGAGCTCTAAAAGAATTATTATGAGAATTCCAGTTTGTGCCGCACTGGTGTTTCTGTGCAATCAAAGAATAGCTTCCTCTATTTTACCTCTGACTCATTTCAATCTGCTGTCAGTTTAGTTCAATGGTTATGCTCCACAGTTGAGCACCGAAATAAATAGAAGATCAGCGTGAACTGGAAACCACTTAAGATAAAGCAGTAACTTATTTAAGTGTTTTCCCAGGTTCTCCATGCTGAACTCAAGTAAGATCTGAGTGCACACTATAAGGAGACAATGCCTGCATTATGTATGCACTTCCTCTCTTCTACCAAATCCAGCATAAATCAAGAAAAGGTGGGACACTTCATTACGCCATTTAGAGCAGAGCCCCTATGGTCAGAAGTTTCACTTTTCTGTTAAATCACATTGGATTTTGTCATTTTCATCAACAGATAAAGTCTAAAACCACCTCTGTGTAAAAGGGCATTGTCTACCTAACAGTACTAGTTCTCAGAATCTGTTAGTTCTCAGTTATAAACCTCAGATGTCTTTTTTTAAAAAACCAAAAATCTCCTACGAAAATCCCTGGATTCCTGTTTCAACTAAGGTTCTTACAACTGCTAAATGATGCAGCTATAGGTTAAATGAGTTCTACAATCTGGCTTTCACTGAAAATGCACTTGTATTTGACTTGACTCCATGGTCACTCTTCCAAAAATCTGGCCTCTTATTCCTAATTCGTACTTTGTAGTTGTATAGAAAAAGTTAAAGTCTGTGTATAAAAATGTGACTTTAGTCATGACTCTTGATTTTGAGAATATCAAGACTGGCGAATACGCTGACCAGACAGAGAAGTTTTGCAGAACTCCACAGATCAAGTGTTTCAAGGGTTGCTGCCACACAGGGAAGCGAACTGTTTACAGACTCACTCTGGATGACGGCTGTGTCACCCAGTGGGGCAGCAGTCCCCCACACGATCGTGAAACGCATGCAAAGGCGTTGCCAACCAGCATTTCTTCAACCAGCCCTGCCTTTGGCTCGGACCGTCAGGCTCCTCGCCAGGGAGCCAGTTCACCTTCCATGGCCAAACCTCCGAGAAGCCCTGCTCCCTCTTACCAGCCCCCCGAGCGTTTTCTGGAGGTGTCAGCGCTGTTTACAACAGGCTCTCTGACCTGGGCTCTGCTCCATGAGCTCATCCCATTAACACTTCCCACAGATCCATTCAGTAGAGCTGTATCGGTTTGACTGCTGACTGCTAAATCTGCAAAAATACCATGGGAAGCAAACCACCAAGAGGCATCCCTGCATCCTCACTGATTTTTCTGAGTACTCAGGATCTGAAGGAAGAGAAAACGTGTCCCTCATCTCAGGGATTTTCTCTCGATGCTACAAGGCTGGTTGAACCCTCGGGTGCAATAGCCCCATCGCCCCTGGGCTGGGCGACGGAGCAGCATGGGTCCTGCCGCCTCGGCTGCGGAGGGCAGGGCAGAACCTACGTCCCAACGGAAGGACTGTGAACGCAAGGGCTGAGCGGCAAACGTCCTTCCTTCATTTAATACATTTTTTCATCTGTTTAGTTATGGACAAGCACGCAACAGTTAACTCCTGTGAAATAAAGACATCCTAGTATCTCCCCTTGGGACTTAAGCGCACACGTCAGCGGGCCAGCAGGACGTGCCCCAGCAATGCGAACAGCTAGCCAATGTGCCTGGGGCTGCAGGCAATCAAGAGGGACCCAGAAACAGTGACAGGGCAGTCTCCTGGTTTAACTTACCATATCTAATGTTCCTTGGGGGTTGAGGAGCATTATTCTTTGCTCTCAAGTAAGAACATTGTTCTTTGCTCTCAAGTTCTCACTAAATTTTCAGTGCGGTTTTATATTTTACTTTCATGACAAGCTGTTAATGATCTCGAGAAAGTTAACTGACAGCCTCTGATTTGTTTTTTTGGGCGTGGGGTTATTTTGGAGATTTGATGGCATTTTAATTAATTTACAAGGATAACATTACTAAATAAAATTAATCTGTTTTCTATTTTTACCTCATCCCCATCAGCTGTTAGCTTTGTCAGCCATTCCTCTTGTCACAGACCCATTTACAAGAGCTCAAGTTCTCTGTGCACAAGAAAGAAGAAAAATCCTTCGCCGGCCATAAAGGACCTTTCACGTAACTTCAAAACTACCATAGCTAGCTTCAGCCCTTTCCTGCTTATGGATCCCAAGTACAAACTTTCAAAAAAATCAGACTATCCTCTGGCAGCAGAATAAGCTGGCCTTTTTAGACGGGCTACCAGACTCCCGGTGTACCCTTGTCTCACACGGCAGAGAGAGACATGGATTCAGCCTCCTCCATTCCTAATTCATGAGGAGAGGTTTACTCCAGTTTGACAGGAAAGAAAGGGCATAAGTGAGGGCAACAAAATAGTGGAAGAAAATGCAAGGGTCCTTTAAAAAAACTAGAAACAAAAAGCCCAGAATGCTGCCGCAAATAAGATACAGTGAGCAATGTGCTGAAAACCAGAAGGCACTCGCAAAGTCACAAGCCGTACCTTCTCTCACAGAGCACTGAAGTAAGTTTTGCTACAAGGTGGGAGCAAATAAAAAATTGAAATGGTTGTTTCCCATGAGCACGAGGCTCCATCACAGTAAGGTCTCCTCGCGTCCCGCCTTTCTCCGCCGTACAAGACTCTCGTTTTCCTCATCATCCCTCCTTTTCACTCCAGTGCCTTGGTCTTAGTTTCCCAAATACGCTGCACTTTGTCCCCTCTCTTGGACCTCTCCCAGCTTCTCTCCTACCAGCCCTCCACACCCGACATCCCCCAGGCTCTGCCCCGTCCCCGCTTTCTTTCCCCAGAGGCCGTGCACAGCCATGCTGTCCAGGAGGAACCTGACCCACCGGTGCCTCCCGCCCTGCCCAGGCTCTTGGGGCCTGCCTGCCTCCTGCGCTGCGGGACGGAGGGAGCAGCCTGGGGTCAACCCATGGCGGGCAGCAAGGCGACCTACCAGCAGCGGTGACCAGCAGGCCGAGAGGACACACATGATCCCCAAGAGCTGGATCAGTGTCTCTATGGCGATTCGCCCCCACTGCTTGCTGGAGCGTGACGCAGTTGCTTTGGTCCGACAACGAGACACCAAGGCCTCGATGGTGGCCAGGTTGCACGCCACTGTCACCACGAGGGAGAGGAGCCCCAGGATGGCGAAGGTGGAGGCGAAGAAGAGGCTCCCGGTGAGCTGGCTGTCGCCGGTGCTGATGAAGCACCAGGTGCCGGGCCACTGCAGCGTGTACTGGCCCAGGCCGACGATGGGCAGGAGGGCGAAGGCGAACACGGACAGCCAGATGCCGACGAGCACCATCTTCGTCACCCGTGTCTTCATGTGGCTGGCATACCAGTGGGGTGCGCGGATGGCCAGCGTCCTCTCCACAGCCATGGCGCTGGCTATGAAGAGTGGGCAGAGGCCGAAGATGGTCATGCTGAAGCCGAAGAAGGCGCAGAGGTGGCCTGAGGGGTCGACGGCGTCCCAGGCGCGGTTGGACAGGTAGACGGAGATGAC
>NW_010530301.1:0-4290 GCF_000687285.1 Phaethon lepturus | reverse complement strand
CAAAACCGCCTATCCCTGCCCTGCTCCTTTTGTAACAAGAGTCAGCCAAAAGAAGGCTGGTGTGATTTTACAGAAACCATCCCTGAAATAAATGTGCAACGGACCCCTACTGTGAGAAATACAGAAAGAAAAAAAAAAAAAAAAAAAAGGAGGCAGAACGTCTAAAATCAGGAGCCAGGCTTGAGAACAGTCCTTAATCTAAGAGAAACCAAGCAGAAAAACTGGAAATGTATTTCTTAGGCATTGCAGTGAACGGTAGAGGCTATCTAAGAGACCCCACCAGCTGTCTGCCTAATCGCGCGGCCCGGGAAGATAAGCACGCGACGAGAAGCCCCACCGGACGGGATGCGGCCGCGCGCTTGGGGGGGGGGAGGGCAGAGCAGCAGCCGCCAAAACGCGCGTCCCCGAGCTCGTCCCGCTGCGCTTGCAGGGCATCAGCCCCAACACGGCCCTCGGCAAGTCAATGTCTGATGGAGGATGCTTGCGTGTTTTAAACCTGCTGTAACTGTCGCGTCTCCTACGTGTATGAACGCAGGCAATGAAGGACAGGCGCTGGGAAGACAACCCGAGCCGTCGAAACACGACGACCGGGGGGGCTGGGGGGGGAATTTCGCTGTGGCAGTGATGTAGCCTCGAAAGAGGTGCCCGGAGAGAGGCTGCTGAATCTCCATCCTTGGAGACTTTCCGAATTTGACAGGACAAGGACGGCCTTCAGCAACACGCCCTAACGCTGCGGTTGCCCTGCTTCAAGCAGGAGGTGGCACGAGACACCCCAGAGGTTCCTTCCAACCTCCGTCGTTCTCTCACCCTATGGCATATTTCACTTCCAGCCTTGTACAAACTATAGCACCATTTAGTAATTTCCTTACGTTCTCAAGCATAAGATTTTACCAAAAGAACATTTTTTTATAGTTTGTTTATAAATCTATACGTTAATTTGTTTATATGTATGTTTAAACATACATATTTATGTACACATATAGGTACATATACATACATATATATATATACACACTCAATTCTAGCCACCAATAAAACTGAAGAGTTTCTGTGTGATGAAACGCAACATTACCAGCTGCTGACCTCAAGCGCAGACAGTTAAAGGAAGCAGGAACTGTCTAAAGGAAACGACAGAAGTTATCGAGTTCTCCAGGTCTGTGTCTCAGTAGCAACAGCATCGGTTCTCAGAAAGAAAACACGTTACAGTGGCCTGTAGGAAGAAGGAGGAATAAAGGTCTTCTGAATATTTACACTGCTGGGAATATATTAGTAGGGGAACATCTAAAGTTGAAACTTTTAGGGTAAAGTACGTAACATCTGTACAGAATTAACAGTCAAATATCATCAAACAAAACATTATTTGGGGGAGTAATCTCAGTCAAACTATTCTTCTTCTCTTCCTGCACAGTGTTACCGCACACAGGTATCAGCAAATAACTACTGCCACATTTCTGGTCTGATAGCAGGTCCAGGGTGTACAACATGTGACAGTGGGAATTTGGTCATCAGTTTCTGCTAAAGCAACACCTTGTATCCATAATTTTGCAGACCACATTTCAAGGCTTATTGGTTCAGATGTTCTCAATCTTATTAGCAAAATTCTAGTTTTCACTAGATTCAAATGTCTGTGATTTTCACAAATTCACACCCAGAGAGAGGGTTCACTGATGAGCGTGGGAGGACATTAAGGTTAAAAGGAGCAGTGGGGCATCCAGGTGGTGGGGATGTTGCCTCTCTATTTCCCTTTCTTTCCTCCTCCCAGTTTGCAGGCATCTAAAATTCCCAGACTCACCTCCACACACATAAGAATATGCTGAAAGAGACCAAAAGCTCACTGCCCTGACTGAAGTCTCCAAGCATAGTATCTGTTAATATCTCATGAATACTTGATTTGAATTTTCTAGTAGATGGATTTCCTCATGCTTTACAGTGAACGGATTTTTGGAACAAAAAAGCAGCAGAATTTGTTTTATCCACTTCATGCATCGACCTAGTATTGCAGCAGCTCAGCAAGAGGCACCCTCTCAGTAGCCTGTCTGTCTTTCAGGCTGAAGAGCTGTAAGTTAGTCACTTCTTTATGGAAGTCATGCCGTTAAGTTAAACAGCATTGGGTCCAACACAGATTTCTGCAGGACCTTACCAGTGACCCTCCATTATTTAAAAAAAAGAAAAACCAAAAAAACAAACAAAAAACAAGTGCTTCCTAGCTTTTATTCAGTTATTTATAAATGCAAGAAATTTCCACCTTATATCACAGCTGTTTAAGGAACTCACCAAAAGCCTCTGGAAATAACACCACACTTCCTTATCCATATAATTACAACCTTCAAAGACCTCAAATAGGTTTGTGAGACACGTCATCCTTGACAAAAGCAAAGTTGACTCTTTCTCAATAGATCAAACCTACCTGCCTCCTACTAATTCTTTTCCTTGCCACCATTTGTAAATAATATGACTGGAAGAGTTCTGAGGCTTGCCAGCACACACTTCTCTAGTTCTCCTCTGGGACTCCACTAAAAAAAATTGTGTATTTGTCACCTTCTGGTGTTTGGGGACCAAAATTGTTTCATTGAACATACCTAAAAATTTAGCCTTTGCATAATTTTTGTGGACTGCTGAAGTCTAGTTGAAGTCTACCATTACTACTTATTTCCTACCATTGTAGCCTCACCCATCACCCAAATGTTCATTAAAGATCACAAATGGTGAAGCATTACCACCCTTAAAATAAAAAAACCTAAGTGATATTTTTCCTAGACTTGACATTTCAACCTGTACAGCCTCTAATATTACACTGAAGTGCAATGAATTTTCTATCGCTACAGGCTTGGTGATGCCTTTTTCAATAGTTTTTTGGGTTTGATTTTTTTTTTTTTTTACATTGATCTTCCTTCTTAAGAGGTAGTTAACAACTTTGTTGCAAAATTGCTTTTGGGGAAGTTTTTTTTACATTTTCTGTGCAAGCTGGACAGATGTTTTGTGATGTTTCTGCCATAGTTTGGTTATAGCTGTGTGAAAATGCATGAAGCACCTGCCAGCAGATACAACAATACGGTACAGCTCCAGCCTCAGAGGGCAATAATCTCTGAGATTATGTCACTGACGCTTTGCAATCCTTTTGGTTTGGATGCATTTCACCATTTCAACATCCAAATATTCAATCTAAAAGGGTGTGTCATTGTACCAAAATCTATTTGTCCATTTACATCATCTTCAATTCAAGACTCTCCCCCTCCCTTCCATCTATAATGTCCCCTACTCAACAACCCTGATATCTCATTTCCTCCAACATCTTGTCATAGAGAAATGGCAGGAGTCCAACACAGTTCATTGAAATTATTTAAATTCTTCCCGTAGCAAAGTAACTGAAACGCTCCTTTTTAGCCTACGGTCTATAGACTGTTTGTAAGGGGAGAATAAAAGATAACTAAGGAAAACTAAGCCTACTGTCAGGCTTAAATCTACGATAAAAAGGCCTTGCATTTGCATTGCAATTTTTTGAGAGCTGTCATAGGATTTATGTTTTAGATTCCACACTGACAACTAGAGTTGGGTGAACTACCGGACAGCACCCACTGATGTGAACGCATGCCAGAGTCCTGCTTTTTCCACAGCTCTTTGCTACCACACCGTACCATACCATAGCGTACCACACTGTACCATACCATACAAACCCATCGCAATGAACTAAACCGGCTGAAGCCAAGCTCGTGTGCAACAGAGGAGAGGACTCCGAGGAGTCAGTAGCAGCCATGGCTCCATCCTGTCCCCCCTCGTTGGCTGAAGGCACATGCCCCTTAACTGGTCAGCCCACTCCTCTCACCAGCTGGCCGCCGGCTCGGAGGACAGCCCGGGCTGAGGTGAATCACCCGGCTAAACGGCTTCACAACCGCACGGAACTGTCGCCTGTAAAGCAGAATCATCTCATGACGCAGTATCTAATCCTTAGTTTACAATTGCTTCTGCCATCGTCTGTCATTAGTGTCATAAATGTAATTTGTAAGTGTAAATTGTGCCAGCAACTAAGTACCCAGGAACAAGTGAAGTCCCAGTTTAGAAGAACATTACGTATCTCTACGTTGCTCCTGGTAAATCTGGTGATGAAACAACCTGCTTTATACTGCGTGGCGTAAGACCGCTGAAAACAATGCAAATCCGAAGTCCGGGAAGCAGAACACTTGTAAAGCGCCTGGCAACGCACGCTGCTGCCCACGGCGACCTATCCGGGGGACCCGGCACCACGCCGCTGCTTCAGGGCTCAAACCCGGGTCCCCCGGCCCCGACCCCACC
>NW_010530300.1:13102-31085 GCF_000687285.1 Phaethon lepturus | reverse complement strand
CAAGCTGTTGTGGGTAGCTTGGCTCGTAATAAATGAAACGGCGAGATCAACGAGGTGTGACGGCGTAGGGCACCTCTAGAGGGATTTGCTGACTTTAGTTGCTTTCTGAACAACTAAAACTGTAAGATAAGTAATTAGCTGGAAATCCTAATCAGTGCTGCGGCGGTAAGGAGCTCAGCTGCTGGGCAGTCCGGTTAGCTCTGGGAGAGCCTTTTGCCTCTTAGTATTAATACTGTTACATGCATACAAGCGAGAGGGCAGTGGTTTTCTCTGTGTGGTGTGGAAGACTTTGTTTTTACAGCGTATATGTTTTTGTTCTCCTTGTTGCAGACTCAGTGGAGCTACGATAAGGTGAAGCAAACCCATTGCCAACATGTTTCTCTACAACCTGACGTTGCAGCGTGCCACTGGCATTAGCTATGCTATCCATGGCAACTTCTCAGGTAATCGGCTCCTCCCTTAGCGCATCTTGGCTTGAGCTCTTCCAGGTAGAGGAGGAAAAAAAGTGTTTGTTCTTTATTTGGTCTGCTTCAGTATGTTATTTTTTTGGTGGTATATTATCATTTGCTCTGGAATGTGTTACTTGAGCTGTTGCAACTTGTAGAAAGATTAAGAGAAGTTTGGCTTGATTATGCATAGATTTAATTTAGTATTTTGTTCACTTGCCTGGTCTGTTAAAAAAAGATACTGAAACGATAGTGGTACCCAACGTGGTGAATAAGTTGCTTTGAATTCTTCCATAGTAATCCTAAAACTCTTTGGCATTTATCAGTGATGAAGTTTTATCTTCTTTCTTTTAGTGTTTCTTGAAATTGCACATTCTGCTGTGCTGTTGCTAACTCTTCTTCATGTTTTGGGTTCTTCAGGAACCAAACAACAAGAAATTGTTGTTTCCCGGGGCAAGATCCTGGAGTTGCTCCGCCCTGATCCCAACACAGGGAAGGTTCACACCCTGCTGACCGTGGAAGTATTTGGAGTTATTCGCTCCCTCATGGCCTTCAGGCTGACAGGTGGGACCAAAGACTATATCGTCGTGGGCAGCGATTCGGGACGCATTGTTATTCTGGAGTACCAGCCCTCAAAGAACGTGTTTGAGAAGATTCATCAGGAAACCTTTGGCAAGAGTGGATGTCGCAGAATTGTTCCAGGCCAGTACTTGGCTGTAGACCCAAAGGGCCGTGCTGTCATGATCAGTAAGTCAGTCTGACGGCTTGTTTTCTCCTTATTTTTTTCTCCTATCTCAGGGATATTTGTTTCGGACTGAGTTTCTGCCAGATGTAATTGGAAATGTTTGTTCTCAGCCAGTTTGTTAGGCTATGAGACATGTCAAAGAGAATGCAGGCATTCAGAGTAGTTCCTTGACGCTGGTGGAATTGCACAAATTAATTTGAACGCTGGGCCAAAACAATTTGAAAACAGCTTGGTTAGCAGTGCGCAGACAGCGCTGAAGTGTGATGTATGTGAGAGAAGTTGGGATGGCAGGTGTCCATGCTACAGCATATGTAGTCAGCTCCCATAGCCTGAAATGATGTCATGACCTCATGTCTCTTCTCTGAGATGTATCATGGAGACAGCTAGATGGATTTCTGATCAGGCATCACAGGTAGAAGAAAGCTTGGGTGATTTTTTTTTTTTATAAGTTTTACCATGAGCTGTCTTAGTTACTTGGTACGTGAACTGTCTCGGTTTGCCGAAGCAGCATTACACAAAGCTGGCTTTCCTACCTGTTGAGAGCAGGGGCTTGCAATGATAGGTAGTCTAACAGTGCCTCTTCATATCGGGAATAACAATAAATAATATTATTTCCATTCTAACAAGTCTTTTTTTCATGGGTGTGAAGGTGGCACAATCACAGTTGTGCCATTCATGTTGAGAGTTAAGGGTGATAAGTGTTTGTTATGTTGTGAATGCTGTGTATTGGGCAAGACTGCATTTTTTTAGTGAAAATACTTGTGAGGAAGGGTCTTCTTGCCAAGTGGCTTTAAATGGTGGAACATCTGGCTGCTTCTTTTGATTTGTTCTTCCCTCACTGCAGTCTGTCATCTTTTGCGTGGTGGAATGAGCGAGTAGATCTGCCTGTAGCTGTTGTAGACTGAATATTGGGCTAAGTGGCTGTATCTCAAAGGGTCAGTCTTAGGATTTAAAGAACTGGAGTTGTCATTTGTGCTTGTGGCCTGAAACATATAAATTGCAACATTCAAAGTTAATTGGTGGCACAGAGGTGGATACCAGTGGTGAACTTCAGCAGAATTAACGCTGACGTTCTCTTGCAAAGTTATGTGTCGATATTGGACTGGAGCTATGACCAGATCTGATCATCAGGTGATGTGCTTCAGGTGCTGTTGTCGTTTCCTTGCAGGTGCTATTGAAAAGCAGAAGCTGGTGTATATCTTGAACAGGGATGCTGCTGCTCGTCTCACCATTTCCTCCCCACTGGAAGCCCACAAGGCCAATACCTTGGTCTACCATGTGGTGGGAGTCGATGTGGGATTTGAAAACCCGATGTTTGCTTGTCTGGAAATGGATTATGAGGTGAGAAGAACTTGATCACCTTTTGCTGTCCTTTAAGCTTTTTTGTTCCTCTTCTGTTCTTACTCTGTCTGTGGAGGCGGAGAACGTTGGCTGCTTTTGCTGCCTTGAGTCAATTTTCATTTGTTGTGAGCTTGCTTGCTTTTTGTCTTGCCTTCAGTCAGAATAGGCAAGTCTCTTCTGTCTTGGTGAGTCGTCTTAAATTCTTGCTGTTGAACTGCAAATGTGCATATTTTCTTCCTCTGAACCTTTTTTGTGCATCTCCCAGCAAGTTTTCTTTTGGACTTCATTCTAACGTTATTCAAAATGGTTTCTCTGTGCGTCAGCTTTGCTCCTCCTTTAATACCTTTCTTGAAAGACAACTTCCTGTGTTGTGTTTTAGGAAGCAGACAATGATCCAACAGGAGAAGCAGCAGCCAACACGCAACAGACCTTGACATTTTATGAACTGGATTTGGGTTTAAACCATGTTGTTAGGAAATACAGTGAGCCTTTGGAAGAGCACGGCAACTTCCTTATAACAGGTATTGCTCACCTGGCCGCTAAGTCATTTTCCTGTGGATCTACTTGGTTCCCATTCCCCAGGGAAACAGAATCAATATGCGTTACACCTTAGGACTTGTTTTGGTGGTAGTCTGAGCTGTTTGTATAAATTAATTGACCTTGGAGTCAGGTAATGACTGATGGTTCACGCATGGAAATGTGCAAGAATTAATAGATACACAGCTGCAGTTTGAAAGTGCTCCTTGTCTCTCTTCTTTTAGGTTTATTCTGGATATTCTCTAGATTTGGAAGCTAGGAGTCATTAACTGAAATTAGCTGGTAGCAGGTGCAAAAGCGTGTACTTTTAGGTAATGCATAGGTGCTGTGGTACTCTCCTGCATGGGTTTCCAGCAGGTGATGTGCATTCAAAAGGTCAGCAGATAAATCCATGGACTAAAACAGGGGCTGGATGCAGAGCCAGCCTAACACCTTCGACCTGGGAAACTGCTGCCGATTCCTCTCCAACCATAAAGGAAGCTAAGCTAGGAAGGCATCCTTGTATGCTTGCCCTGTTGTTGCATCTTCTGTGGGCAGGTAGCAAACACCAAATACTGGGCTGGATCTGACCGCTACTACTGTTTTGATGGTATCTTTTGTTATGCTGCGTTCTCAATAGCAGTATTTAAAAAAAAAAAAAAAATCTAAAAATGAAATACATGTTAGAAAATCATCTGGTGGATTTTTATGACAGCATGCAAACACGCCAGTAATGTTCAACTGACAAGTTGCCAATGTGGTACTTTGGGCATGCCATGGCTTTCTAGACAAGAATAAGCCAGGAAGGATAAAACATAAGCAATTTGTCTGAAGTAGCATCCTTCTTTTTTCTCCTTCCTGGTCCCCCAGTTCCATCTGGCCCTGTTCTTATGCCGACGTAGGAAGCTGTGCTCGGTTTTTTGTCTTTCCCTTCAATAACAGTAGATTTGTATATGTAGGGTGATAGAGAGCACTGGAAACTATGTTCCTTTAAAGAAAAGCAAAATAAATGTTTTGCAGGCAGTAAGATCTGTGGCAAGGACTTTACTCATAATAATGTTTCTTTTTTGTGTTTCAGTTCCTGGTGGTTCTGATGGACCTAGCGGGGTGCTGATCTGTTCTGAAAACTATATTACTTACAAAAACTTTGGTGACCAGCCTGATATCAGATGCCCAATTCCCAGGAGGCGGGTGAGAATTTTGGGATTCCTGCCACCCCCTTTTTTCTTTTTTTTGTAAGATTATCTTTGTCAGTGCTAAATGAATGTTTGATATCTGCCTTTTGAGGTTAAAGGCATCAGAGAGGTTTTACAGTGAGGAAAAAGCAGTTAAAAGTCTGTTGACCTATCATCTGCTTTCCTGGCTGTGTGTATTATTGTGAGGGAAGACGGATGGGCGTAGCCTGAAGTGATGAGTTTGGTTCATGTCTCTTCTCTGAGATTTATGCTGGAGATACTCCAGAGACTCTGATCAGGCACCACGGTGGCAGCACTGTCAGCATAAGATAGGATTACTTGAGATGGTGAGTCACAGTTGCCGTTGCGTACACAGGTGAATTTTTATAGCTGCTCTGATACATCTAAGGCTTCTTCCTCCTTTGCTATTGAAAATTGTGTGGTTTGATGGTGCTTTGAACACCCACCACAGTTCAGGTGCGCAAAACCAGCGGGTTTGTATGTGGATTGCAGCCCTTTCCTCTGTGTTTGGCTTTGATATGTGAGAGAGTTTTCCAGGGAGGAGGTCAAAAAAGATAGGAGGGGGGATGCTTAGGCACAGTGTCTAAGAGATGGATGTCCTTATGGGGCAGAGGTGTACCAAGGGTAGCTACGGGTGTAATGGAGGGGGTGCGCTTTGTGCTGAAAGCCTCCTCGCATATTGTCAGCTCTTAAGGCGGCTGTGAGGTGGGAATACTTCAGTCAGTGAGATCACATCTGCGCTGGCTGGGTAGTTCTTTTCTACCAATGACCTCTGCTTGCTTTCGTGACAGAATGACTTGGATGACCCAGAGAGAGGTATGATTTTTGTCTGCTCTGCTACACATAAGACCAAGTCCATGTTCTTCTTCCTGGCCCAGACAGAGCAGGGAGACATCTTCAAAATTACTCTGGAGACTGATGAAGACATGGTAAGCATCACATGAAGAATAACAAAAGCATTAATTGAGAAGAGTCCTGAGTTATTTGGCCCAATTCTCTAAAGTGATAAATATTTAATACTGTGGTTTTAGGTGTGTGATGGCCTGTGTTCTGCGTGATTTGTAATAGTTACACCCACAGTTGTAACTGGCGTTTACTCATACGGAGACGCAGCACAAGGGTTGCAAAATCCTGTGAGATGTATGCTGCAGAGTCACATTTTAGATGTTCTGCAAGCAGTCCTTTCTCGGAAAGATGTCTTTGTAAAGTGTGGTCCACGAACCTACTAGCGGGTATTCCAGAAACTAATTCTGGGGAACTTTAACTTCTCTTAATGACTCTTGTAGGTGCTCTTGATTTCATCTTTTAATTGAATATTTACATGCTACAATCAATCTTTTTGCAAATTGAGGTAGCTAGCTGGGTACAGCTGGTCCACGAGTTGAAATAAGCTTGAAGTGGCTTGCTGCTGCTTGTCCTAGACCTGTTGGAGTGGGTCCAGAGGAGGCCACCAAAATGCTCAGAGGGATGAAACACTTCTCCTGTGAGGTCAGGCTGAGAGAGTTGGAGTTGTTCAGCCTGGAGAAGAGACGGCTCCAGGGAGACCTTATTGCAGCCTGCCAGTGCTTAAAGGGGGCTGATAAGAAAGATGGGGACAGACTTTTTAGCAGGGCCTGTAGCGATAGGACAAGGGGTGATGGTTTTAAACTAAAGAGGGGAGATTGAGTAGATCTAAAGAAGACATTTTTCATGTTGAGGGTGGTGAAACCCTGGCCCAGGTTGCCCAGAGAGGTGGTAGATGCCCCATCCCTGGAAACATCCCAGGTCAGGTTGGATGGGGCTCCGAGCACCCTGGTTTAGTTGAAGATGTCCCTGCTCACTGCAGGGGATTGGACTAGATGGCCTTTAAAGATCCCTTTCCACCCAAACCATTCTGTGATTCTGTGATTTTCTAAGATCGCTGCTGTAGTGAATCAGCTGGGTTTTTTGCATAAATGTTGAATTCTAGTTCCTCCTTCATCTACACGTCAAATTTGCTACAAGGGATGATTGTGTAGCATCTCGAAGTCTTTTTAAGATTGTTCTTGGATGTTTCACCAAGAGCTGTTGCGACCATATCAAATGTAGACATTTGTTCGGGACAGTTTTTGAATATTGAATTTGAATATTTTGTAATCTTGTATTCAATATTCACTTGTTGGGGAATGGCTGGCATTCAGAGAATCAAATTTCTTCTTTCTTTTAGACAGCTTGCTGTTTTTGCAGCTCTGTTTTTTCCAAACTGACTCAGTGTTACCAAGCCAGAAAGCCTTAGACTGAAACAGTCAGCCTGACATGTGTGTTCAAAATAGCCTGCTGGATGTTGTGATCTATAACCTGCTGTCCCAAACTGGTGATGTGATTATGCCTGATCCACTCTCTTGCTTCCTTTCTTTGGAGAGCATAGCTAGGCAGCTTTTTTAAATTAAATCACATAGGTACAGCTTTAGTACTTTGCTAGCACAACCATGTCTTCCTCTGTTTTCAGGTAACAGAGATTCGACTGAAGTACTTTGACACTGTTCCTGTCGCTGCTGCAATGTGCGTGCTGAAGACAGGGTTTCTCTTTGTGGCATCTGAATTTGGAAACCAGTGAGTAAACAATTTTACATCGGCATTTTTCCCCTGAAACAGACTGTTTCTGTTCAGGACTGTGAACTGACCCTTGAACTTGCTGAACATACAAAGACAACACCTCTGTTTTAATGGGTAAATTAATGCTTTGTTCACATGGCTTGAGCAGAATGATTGGTTTAGGTTATGACTGAATGGGGGAATTTTCTTGTTCTTTGAACCCAGATTAGGTATTATAGTGCAGAGAACAAAAGATTACAAGCTGTTGCAGTAGGCTTTGGAAGAATTGAGCACTTGCAGTTCATACAGAGTCCATCCTGTTGTATCCAGTTGAATTTTAACTTTTAATTAGTTTTCTAGTTTTCATTGAACTTTTGTGTGTTACAGCCTGCTCAGAAGTAGGTAGGGTCTGCTACAAATAACTGTGGTCCTTTCCTTAGTAGATGTGTACTTAAGGGCTTTCTCAATTCATGCTTGGGATTCTAGAATATTGTAAAGACTCAAAGGAGACTGCACACCTCTGAAGATGGCTTAACAGTGTCTAAGCGGTGGATTCAGAGGAATGGAATTTACGCTCTTTTCTGACTACATCTGTAGTCAGCCACCTGGGGGAGCTCCAGCCAGTTTACTGGTGTGAATCTGAATTCGGTTGTATAAACCGTGCTTTTGAGGAAGCCATATTAATTTCAGCTTTATTAAAACCAGGAAGTAAATCAGTGTATCTGTCTGGTTTTATCTTTTTCCTCTGAAGTTTAACTTGATTGTTGGGATGTTTAGGCTCATAAAATGGAACAGGGAACATGGAGAAAAACAACGAGGTGAGAGTACTCCAATAAAATACATAGCTGTGGAATGTCAGTCTTAGCCATTGACCTTGCTCTTGGCCTCAGCTGTAAGTTGGTGCTTTGGCTCTAACACAATATCTGAAAGGCTCAAGGGTAAACAGAGAAAACGCTGAAAATCTGGGATGCCTTGCCAGTGACAGCTAGAGATGAGAAGACTGGGGGGAGGAGGTTGTGGTGGGGGTTTTTTTGTGGGGGTTTTTTGTTTGCGTTTTAGGCCTCTGATTTCCATTAAACATCTTGTCACTAAGAAGACAATCCCTAAGGCTAAGTTTTAATAGCTGTATAATGTGGGGAAGGATTTCTCTCCTCCCTGCTGCCTCCTGAATATTTGGCTAAGCCTTTCTTAGGAAGGGCTGTAGGCACCGAACATGATGTTGCTCTTCCTTTTTGTCTCAAGTTACCTGTACCAGATAGCTCACCTGGGTGACGATGATGAGGAGCCAGAGTTCTCTTCTGCCATGCCTCTTGAGGAAGGAGATACATTCTTTTTTCAGCCACGACCTCTCAAGAACCTGGTGCTGGTAGATGAGTTGGACAGTTTGTCTCCTATTCTGTGTTGTCAGGTATGTTGCCATTAGCAAGCCCCTGGTCACCACATAAGTAAATCTTTCTCATTTACAGAGGAGTGGATCATAGATGCATGATTTTTTTCTTTGCTTTTCTGTGGAGTATTTGTGTGTAAGCCAAATGTGAGTCACCAAAGCCACATTATCCTAGGTTTCCAGAAATACTGCTCTATACTAAATGCTGAAAGAAAAGCAAGTCTGCTAAATTCTCAGACAGCTGCCTAAGACTGGTACCTGGCCTGGCAGCCTTTGATTCCTGGGGTGATAAATATATATATCATATATATATGGTAAATGTAAATATAGCAGACCTGTGTTGCTCCTCTGTTGTCCATCAGACCAGCTCTCTGCTCTGCAGAGAGTTTGGTTAAAACTTGACATTGTTTCAGGGCAGCAGATGGTACACCCTATGGCATCTTCACTGTTTTCAGTGTTTGGAAAATCTCTTAAAGCAATAGTATGGCATATATAGCTTAGTTCTATTTTTCTCTTCCTGTGCCTATTGTTTGACACTATTTCTCCATGCAGATAGCGGATTTGGCCAATGAAGACACACCCCAATTGTATGTGGCTTGTGGTCGGGGGCCCCGGTCGTCTCTGAGGGTTCTAAGACATGGACTTGAGGTAAGACTTCCATCCAGCACTTTAGAAGAGGCAGGGACAGTGGGAGAAAATCCTTGAAATGAAGGGATTCTCCTTTCGCCGTAGTCTGGAGAAAGCAGCTTTCTCTAGGCTTACTTGGAAATAGAAGGGTTATGCTGTTTACTCTTACAGTCTGAAAGGCTTTTTGTGCAGTTGATTCCAACCACCTGCATTTTGTCTCTTCTGCTACTTGAATGTATTGAGCTGGAACATTCCCAGTGTCTCTGCCAGCTGCTGCTGCTGTCTCTGCTGGGGGCGGGTGACCTCGTTTTAAAGCTGATCATCCAGAGCTCTAACGTTGCCGTATCGTTGCTGAATGTATTCTACCCTGTAGCACGTCTGGCGTGGAGAGAGTGCATCAGAATTGGGATTTATTAGCTTTCCTCCTCAGTTGTGGGAAAGCTTGGAATCTGCTGGTGGTTTGGTGACTTACTGTAGTTAAGTCTAAACATCTGTTTGCATAAGAACCTTGTTCCTGTTTACTCTTAGGTATCTGAAATGGCCGTCTCAGAGCTGCCTGGTAACCCCAATGCTGTATGGACTGTGAGGAGACATGTTGAAGGTATGCAGCATTTTCCTAAAGCACAGGGAGGTGAAGTTTGGGTTGTTGGGTTTTTTCATTTTTCTGTCCAAGGAGATAGGAAAAGTGCTGCATGATGGTTGTGTGCTGTCCCCAAAAGTTAAGTTTTGAATCAGCAACCACTTTTTTGTACTTAGAAAGCCACCCTCTGGTCCTCTAGAATTGTCACTCTTCCCTTTGACAAAGGAGCACCTGCATCCATGACCCAATATGCTGCATCAGCTGTACGTTTGCAGCCTTTCCCTTTGCTGAACCCTTTCCCACTTCCAATAAGTTCTTGCTCTGACATCAGCAGGCAATGATTATGCTTTGTGTTGAAGCATACTTGCTATTTATTCTTTATATGTGTGTTGACAACTACAGTAATACGCTCTTTGTGAGAGAGCAGGGTACAAATTACGGAACAAAGCAGATAAATCAGCAACAGTGTCTGTATTTTATTACTTCCCTGTGTGCATATCTGCAAAGAAAACAGTCTGTTTTGGGCTAGAACACACTCCTATTCAAAAACACGGCAGTGTATAGGATGCTGCTGATTCCAGGAAGGTCAAGATTTGAAATTGGCAGAATGTACTGGATTGTGGGCTTGGGTGTTTTTTTCCTGATCCGAAATAATGGGTTTGCCTTACTAAAGTACAAGAAATGGAATCCCTTGTCCTGCCTTTCTCTTGGGGGTGAGAACAGAGTGCCTCAGAAACAGCTAAAGAGCCTGAAATGAATCTGTTCTGGGTACTGACAAGTCTCCCTGATTATTTCCGAGGCAGTGTGTTGTCTAAATCTCGCAAAGACTTCCTGTAGGTTTACAGTCTGGATATGGAAATGACAGATTGTTGCAGTGGGGACCTCAGCCTGCTGTGGTGACATCTTGTTTTTAAGCAATCATAGAGTAGTGGGTCTTCCAGGGAGCCAGTAACCCTGTGGGAATTTCAAACATTGCCATGGAGTTTACCTTGCCATCTGAGACCTGCCATCAGTTCCTGTGCTTGTGTTCTGAGACTCATGCACTGCCTAAGCAGCATGGAAAGAGCTTTGAGCACAAAGTGCCTTCGTGTTCCCCGGAAGTAAAAGGGTCAGAAGTAAAGTATTTCCATAGCTCACATCAAAAATACATGCTTTTCTTGAAAGAGGCATTCCAGTTTGTTAAGAGACAAACCTTTGCTTCCACTTTCTGGAAAAGGGGTCATTAACATTTGCTCCCTCTGAGAGATGGAGGCTTCTGACATCACCTTCCAGTTTTAAAACTTTTTCTCTTGGGGTTCCAGAGGATGACACTGACTTTTCAGGAGATGGAGGGCTGTTACTAACTTACATGAAACAGGCCAGTCTCTCTGCCTCTTCTTTTCCTCCTTCCAAATTCTCCAGGTTCCAGCATGAAGATCTTCTCGATGATTTCAGAAAGGCTGGAATCTGTAGCTGTTGTGAACCATGCTACTTTTTTTGAATACAATTTGAAGTTACATGAAACCAATCCCCAAGTTACAACTCTTTGAATTCAGCAATGGTTTTAGTGGATTTTAATTAGGAAGACTGCAGAACCTTTTCAAACGTGTCTAATTTTGAAACTGCCCAAGTGCTGGTTTTTGAGTGTTCAGCTTGCAGTGTTGGGTTGCCTGGCTCTGCCTCGATGCCGCAGTGTGCGCGTGCTGCAAGGCCTCTGTAAGACACGTACAGGTTTGCAGCCTTCAGAGCAAATACTAACCTTGGCTGGTACGTGGTGATACACACTACCAATACCAAGCCTCTTTTTTTCTTCCACAGGTGGCTGGTGGTGGAGGTGCTGATCACCACAGGTGTGTACCTACTGCTAGGGGCTACTGTACTGTCCCACAGGTTAACCACAGAGAATCCCAGAATCCTGGGGCTACTTTTATGCGAAGCTATTCAAGTAAACTAATTCTAGAAGCTGTTACATAGTTGGAGATTGTTGCCATTGGAGTTCAGTAGCTGAGGAGTAGAAAGCAACTCTCAATCCATCTCACAGTCTTGGGGAACAAAATAATCGAGTGTGTCTCTGCGGAATGGTCAGTTCTTGCTATATTCAGCAGTGCACATTTCTGGGGTGTTTTCAGCTCCCTTCTAGATGGAGGATTGCCTCCCAGCCACTTTGTATAGACTTTCACACAAAAACAGTTGAGTGTGCTCAAAGCACCTGTAGGTATTGCTGGCATGGGAATGCCCTGTGGTTATGGGATGTGACTGCCCATCAGCCAGAAGCGGATGGGATTTGGACCAAACTCTTTTTTGCAGCTAAATATTGAGGGCTGCGGAGCTAGATGGCTGTGTGCTTTGCTGTGGAGATAGATGTGAGCCAAGACCCAACAGTTTGTATTCACTACCTGGCACTCTTGCATGAAAAGCAGTATGTAGTGAGTCACAGCTGCGGAGCCTCCATGTGGTAGTAAACAGAAGCCCAGGAAAATGTGCTGTCATCCCATTAGTATCTTTTAAGTGAGAATGATCCTGATTTTGTCACTGCTCATCTGTTTGTTTACTCAACTCCGAGCTAGTGGTGCATTTGTGACTGCATTTGTATTGGTGCAAATTCATATGCTGCTGAGCATGAAGAAACTGTATCAGGCGTGGACTGGCATATAAAATGGTATTCTTATGGACTAACTAGAACTGAATTCATGACAGATAACAAAAAGGACAGTAGTGTAGAGTTCATGGACTGAAATGTGATGTTTTCGTAACTGATCATGACGTGTGTATGAAGCTGCAGAAAACTTGTAATGAAGGCACCGGAGAATGAGTCCAGCTGTGGTTCTTCAGAGTCATTAAAATGTCTCTGTCACTCACTGAAAGGAGCTAACTGGAGCAATTAGAACAATAATAAGCATCTCTGAAGTCTTGTGTCTGCATGCCAAATAACGTCTATCTGTTCAAAACTCTGGGCAGCCTGATGTTGTGCTTGGGATTCTGCAGAGCTAAGTAGATAATCTTTTCATATTAAAATCTATAGATCTTTTTCTAACTGAGAATACTTCTTGGTGTGCCCCAGGGATTTAGTCCTCTTAATTTCAACTAGGCTGATATATTTTCTAAACCAAAATTGTATTGTTTGAATCTAGATGAATGCATCTTATTCACTGACTTCATTCTGGTAAATCAAACCCTTTATTTCAAAAGCTCCAGCAGAGAGGCATTAAGCAACACTACTAGGCTTCAAGCAAAAATGCACTGGTCACTATTATTGACACAGACTTAAAGGCACGCTCTAATATAACTGTAAGCCAGCGAAAAGAAAGAGCTAAAAAAGTATTTAAGAGGTAGGAATGAGTTTTCCTTTCGAGCAGGACTAAGGGAATCTGTTTTGCTTTCAAATGGGAGTCCTTTGTCCTGCTCCAAATCACATGGTTAAGCCTCCAGCTGGGACATGGTGGTTTATCATGAGAATGACAGCCCCTAGGGAGAAAAGCAGCAGCTCTCAAGAAGTTTGGAAAGCAGTGATGGTCTTTGAAATGGAATTTTTAAAACATCCTGTCTACAGGATATTTATGAATTAAATACTTAGCCTGTGAACTGCTAGAATCTCTGTTTAAAGTGATCGAGGAATTCTGGTAGACTGCTGGTCTTGAAAAATTCATGCGAGTTAGTAGAAGAAGCTGTTATTTAGTGTAGAAAACAGCCAGTGTGTAATGGTGTACATCTTACTGAACCCTTACAATCTGCTGTTAACGTTAGAGAAATTCTCCTGTTAAGCCAAGTGTTTAAATAGTTGCGTTACTAACTGGTTTCTGTGTGCAGGTTCAGTTCTTGTTTTCTCATTTCCTCAAATGGACCCGCTCCTGTTTGTGGGGTTGGGGAGCATGTAATAGAGTAGTAATGGGTTTTATGCCCATGTTGGAATTGTTTTAATTCTACAAAACTTTTCAGTCTGATCAGAGCTGTGGCCTGTATACCAGATGTTGGAGAGAAGAATGATGGTTTTTTTCACTTGCATATTTTCAGCTGTATGTAAGAATTCTCCATTACAAACGTGACACAGCAGGTTTGGCAACGCCTCCCTCTAAACAGGGTGGATAAGAAAAGGATCAGTTCCTGAAGCATTTGTTTCAGTTAACCCAGTTCAGTTTCTTTAAGCTGCTGCATGGTGTTTGCTGGCGACCTATATTCATCCCAGTGGGAGTTTTCTTTTTTCTTTCTCTACTTAGAGAGCCACTTCTCCATGTCTTCCACATACGCAGATTATGGGGAAACTCTGCTCGAGGGCAAAAACTGTAACAGCTCTCTTACACCCTTACCTCCACTAATTGTCATGTGGTGTGGTGCATAACTCTGAGCTTTGGGTTGAGTTGGGTTAAAATGGGGAATTTTTTCTTTTGAAGAAACAGCACTTGCATGACAACAGCAGCAGAAGCAGAGTTGCTTCTCTGAGGCAATCTTATTTCTCCACCGAGGCTTCTGGCTCCATTTCCCAACAGACTTCATTGTTTCTGTTGCTTTTGCTACTCTCGTTTAATGAGACTCTCCTCTCCCATTCTTTAATGCCTATCACTTCCTGCAGAATGAAAATGGACAGCAGTAAACCAGGGCATTCCCTTTACTCAGTCCTACTACCCTTGTTTCCCACAAAGTTTCACTATTTCCAGATGAGATCTTAAGACTATTTTGATTAGCCTAGCTCTTCCACATCCAAGCTACTGGACTGTCCCAGGCTGTCCCCTCTGGGAGAAGCCAGTACTGGACATAATAGTTGCAGTGCTGTCACTTATTCCAGTAGAAGTAAAGGTCAGCATGTGCTCTATCTTAAAAAACAGAATTGTTTCTCATCCCAGGAGACTGTACGGGTGGCTGTGTGAATGTAAGCTACTTGAGCTGCTGGCTGAGGGTAGAGCAGGCTAACCTGAGCTCTTCTGCTCCAATGCACCCTAATCTGTCTCTGCAGCCTTTTATTATGTGGGGACTAGATAGAGATGTGATGAATAGGTTTTTCAGCCTCCTGCTTGCAGCATCCGTGGTGCGGTTTCTGCAGATGGGTTCTGTGTTCAGATTATTGGAGTAGAGCACTTTATTGGACTTCATTGGGTGTTGAATCTGGATTCAGCTCCTCGTGCAAGGTGGGGCAAGTGTCTTAAAGGCTGCCAGACCTTGTGCTATCTTTGAAAAAAGTAGTCAGGAGTCTTGCTTGCCAGAATCCAGAGTATCGTGAATTGACTGGTTATCTGAATCACCATTTGATCCCTGGCTCAGTCTTGCATTGTCTGGAGTCTAGCAGTGGCTGGCTTTTGGACAGTGTGTCCAGAACGAACTTGCACAATACTGCCAGCAGATGTAATTATCGCAGGAATTCAGCTGAAGAGTAACTGCTAGACATCTGTCAGACTCCTAATTTTGTTGGGAAGCCTTGCTTTTATTTAATCAGCACCCTTTTTTCCCTGTCTCCCTTGACCAGATGAATTTGATGCCTATATCATTGTGTCCTTCGTAAATGCCACGCTGGTGCTGTCTATTGGCGAGACTGTAGAAGAAGTGACTGACTCTGGATTCCTGGGTACTACACCCACCTTGTCCTGCTCTCTTCTTGGTGATGATGCTTTGGTACAGGTAATGGAAAGCTGCTTCTGACCTGTCTGCTTATGTCTGCCACTCTCCACTTGCTGCACGGCCATGGTTTCTGCAATAGTACAACATATGTCATGTCTAAAGGTGTGGATCAGCAGAGAGTGACACTTATTCAGCCTTTGCCTTTTTATTATCCTGCTAAGTGAATCTGGACCAGCTGAAGATGGTCCTCATCTCCTTTAGCGCGTGCTGAGTAGTTCCTTGCTGTCGTTCAAAGATGCAATGCTTCCAGCTTGTGAGTGGCTTCATGCTAGTTCAGCCTGTTGCCATCTCTAATGGATCACTGCTTCCAGGAGCGGTGCTTGCCTTTGGCTTTTTCAGTGTCGGAATCACCACTGAGATGGGAGTTGTGAAGGGATGATAAATACAGAGTTCCCTTTTTTTTCTTCAGGTTTATCCAGATGGGATCCGCCACATCCGAGCCGATAAGAGAGTAAATGAATGGAAGACGCCAGGGAAGAAAACCATTGTAAAATGTGCTGTGAACCAGAGACAAGTAGTAATAGCACTGACTGGAGGAGAACTGGTTTACTTTGAGATGGACCCGGTATGTATATGAATGTTGTGAAGGAATATGGAAGAGGAAGGCAGGGTATGGGGCATGCCAGAGATCGATCCTTGATCAGACCTGCAGAAAAGGATTCTGTAGTGAAGCATCCTAGAACAGGTAGATCAAAGCCCTGCATATCTGGACTGTGTAATGGCTCATTAAAGTCTCTGAAGTTCATAACTGAGGCTGGAAATGGTGTGCTTATCCTGTTGCTGTTCTGGTTCTTCCAAATGTAGCTGAAATAAGGCTGTAAAAAAATGGCTTAAAAAATACAAAAAATCCAAAGCACTATCTTAAAAAAAAAAAAAAAAAAAAGAAGAGTTGGAGGAAGGTGTGGAGAGACATTTTGGTGCTGATTTGCCCCATTAGCTAGTTAATGAGTCTCTTGTGGTTTTCTTTCTCAGTCAGGACAGCTGAATGAGTACACGGAGAGAAAAGAGATGTCAGCCGACGTTGTTTGCATGAGCCTGGCCAATGTTCCCCCTGGGGAGCAGCGCTCCCGATTCCTTGCTGTTGGGCTGGTGGACAACACTGTCAGAATTATTTCCCTTGACCCTTCAGTGAGTAACTGTGCTGTTTCTGCCACTTGCATCGGCTTGAAATGTTCAGAAGGGTACTCCAGAGGTGGGCTGTATCTGTACAAGCTGTCTTTCCGTATTCGGGTGGATGTCCAGGAATGAATAGCTTGCATGGCTTTTCTGTGCTGGTTGGGAGGAAGTGTGGCCCTTGATCCTAACCTGTAACAGATTCCCTTCTTTGCTCTAGGCTCTCCCATGCCTGGAGGTTCAGCTAATGAGATATGAAAGCATTTTCTTCTTGTTTTGTTTTGTTTTGTTTTGTTTTGGGGTTGTTTTATTCCTCCCCCTCCACTCACTGTTTATACCTGTAGTAAAAGCAGACTCATTCTGCGAGCAGGTCAGCAGCAAACCAGCACTATCATTCCTCTCCCTGCAACAGATGAGTGTTCAAAGGATGACTGAGGTAACATAAACTTTGCTTCGTCTCTCCGTGCTAAATAGCTGCAAACTGTGCTAGAAGAGTTTGGAAGGATCCAGTTTATCTTCTCCAAACCCCAGGGCTGCCACCACTCCTGCTTGCCAAAATCCACAGAGCCAGCGTCTGTTGTGACTTTCTTCTTTTTTCTGTGCTGAATACTTCTTCATGGAGATGTAAAAGGGCATCTTTAAGCTCCTTAGATGGAGCTTGAATCCCCCCTTGCCATGGCAAGCCTTGCTGATTGGTGTGGTACCTCTTTTATGTCTCCCGCAGGATTGCTTACAGCCACTGAGTATGCAGGCCCTTCCTGCACAGCCCGAGTCTCTCTGTATTGTGGAGATGGGTGGCACAGAGAAGCAGGACGAGCTGGGGGAGAGGGGCTCCATTGGCTTTCTGTACCTGAACATTGGACTGCAGGTGAGAGATGCCTGCCTGGTTCTGACAGGTGTGTCTTGGTGAGCCTTCTCTTGAAAGATGGGTTGCTAAAACAGCCTTGTCATCATGCAGCGCCACACAAAGCCTGACTGTTCCCTCTTTGTACAACGTGCTTAACAACCGTGACCGGGGAATTCACTGTGTGACTTAGAGGTGCAAGTTTCTAGACTTGAGACTAGTCAAAAGACAGCATATTGTCCCAGACTTCCTGTAGGACAAATTATGCTTTTCCCTTTCCAGAAAGATGGCACGTTCTGAGAAAAAAAAAAAAAAGAAACTCTGGGTGAAATGTTGTTGGGCAGTTCTTTAGAAACTGCCTGTAGGGCAGAGTATCAAAGAAGTAACTGCCCTCAAGTGCAGACTCTGCTCTAACAGCTCTGCTGTTGCACAGCTTTTTGTGGCATCTAGCGCTGACTCTCTGATCTTTGACCAAAACATGTTGTTTTGACAATCCAACATGTGGTAAAAATAATCAGAGCAGTCCAGGTTCTTTAAAATGCCTCAAGTTTGATGTCAGAATGCAAGCTCTTTTTTAAGGAGCGTGAGATTTTGGGTTAATGCTTTTTGTACCACGAGGGATTAGGATCTGGAAGCAGCCCTCAGGTTTTTATGGTTTGTGTGATGTACCAAACTTCTTGGTCTGTTTTTTGGCGCTTTTTTGTTTGTTGGGGAGGGGCAGAAGCTGTCTTGTTTGTTTTCCAGTAATTCCATTCTGCCCTGTAGGAGTGTGCAGGAGCTGTGCTTTTTAATATTAAGAGCCAATTTAGATACAGCATGGTTGTAGAAGAGAGTTGTACCGGAAGGTAGTAAAACAAACACCTAATTCTTCAGAAATTGCTTCTCTGTTTTTGAATAATAGCTGTTACTAGTTACTTCTTATCTGTAATCTTGATCTAACTTTTTGGTTTGCTAATGTCAAGAACGGTGTACTGCTGCGAACTGTCCTGGATCCTGTTACTGGCGATCTTTCTGATACCAGGACCAGATACCTTGGCTCACGGCCTGTG
>NW_010530300.1:12547-13085 GCF_000687285.1 Phaethon lepturus | reverse complement strand
AGGTCAAGAGGCGGTAAGTGAGGCGAGCTCTGAGGGGTGCAGATCCAGCCCCCAGACGCAGCGTCCCAGTTTTCCTTATTGGTGGGCAGGGTGGGGAAGCATCCTTGCAGCACAGCAGGACCCTCTGGGTAAGGGTGGGAAGTGGAATGACTTCATTATGGAGCTGCCTGGCTCACAGCTTGCTCTTTCACAAACAGCCTTGTTCTTGTTGGTATTGCACTTACTTCTTAGGAAGTAATGTGTAGTGCTGCCCTGCCTTCTTCAAACTAGGACTCATCTGACCCATGGGCTGTGTTTGCAGTGTGTCTGGAAAGCTCTGAGCAGATTCTTGGGCGTCGAGACACTGAAAAGAAACCTCATCTTGCCTGCCTTAGTGCACAGGGACGGAAAGAGCCCCATGCAGAAATCTTACTTGACTATTTGATGCAGTTGATGGTCGTCTCCTGTGCATGTTGAGAATGGCTCAGCCAGGGGCTGGACAGCTTATCATGCATGGTTCAGGGAAAATATTTGCAGGATTTGGCATAGAGGGAAGAGC
>NW_010530300.1:516-12536 GCF_000687285.1 Phaethon lepturus | reverse complement strand
GAAGAGCGTGTTCCATGAGAAGTGCCATTTCCAGCCTTTCTGATGTGGCACTGGGGAGATCAGCCACCCCCTGCTTGAATCATTTTTGGATGACACTTTCAGAGTTGAGAAATACTGCCGGTCAGCGTAGGGGGCTGGATCTGGAAATGAGCTTGCTTTAACGTTACGGCACACTGGGTGAATCTCTTCAGCTTGCTCCTGCCAGTCTGCCAGCTGTAACTTGGGAATGCGGTGCTTTGCAGCTCTAGCAGAGAATGCTTATAGTATAGTCGGGTACTTTTCTGCTTTGAGACCAGTCTTGGTTCCTTGTCTGACGATATGGGGAGAAAAAACTGCTTATGGCCAATCAGTGATGGGCCTGGAGTAGCCTTCAAGTGTTTCAGTGTGACTCCAGCTTTTTTGTCACTCGGGCAGAAAGTAAGGTTGCACTGAAATGGATTTAGCCAAATGTATAAAGCCGAAGAGTTCAGAAGTCCATCTGCTTCCTTTGTTTCCCTTTAACTTGATTGAAAATAGGCTACTGATTATTTTAAGTGAATTTCACTTAGAGTGCTACAGCATTTGGATTGTGACAAAGCAGTAAATATCTTAAAAGACCTGTTCCCATTAGGACAGTCTATTGTTTTGTGGGGGGTTTTTTAATGAGATATGAAAGTATTTGTTATCTTGGCTTTTACAGATAGCAGTTTTTATTGTGCCTCAGTTTGAGTATTCATTGTCTTTAAAGTTCCTCTTGGTGCCCTACGCAATTTCCAGAGAAAACTGTCTCTTGAAAGCAAGCAGTGTCCCTGAAGGTATGCTTTGAGCTGGGTGGAGTCCAGCTGCAAAAATTGGGTTGTTCTAGTGGGCAAGAGTCTGGCGCTGTACATCCATTCATACTGCAAGGAGCGAGTGAGCTTGCCTCCGTCCCCAGACCTAAGAAATTTGTCTGTCTTTCCCAGGTGCTGGCCATGTCAAGCCGTTCCTGGCTCAGTTATTCCTATCAGTCACGCTTCCACCTGACTCCCCTGTCTTATGAGACGCTGGAGTTTGCCTCTGGTTTTGCTTCGGAGCAGTGCCCTGAGGGCATCGTAGCCATCTCCACAAACACCTTAAGGTAAGAACCCATAGGGAAAACAAATACTTCTCCGCCAGGGTGCCAGGCAGGGGGAGGGGAGGTGAATTCTCACCAGCATCCAAAAGGAAGGAGGTAAAGTGACTTACTTCAAGAATTTGGGGCGGGGGGGGGGGGGGGGGGGGGGGGGGGGCGGCGGGCTTTGAGGTTATTTTTGTTTATGGATAATGATTTGATAGAAACACTTGGATGGATTTCAGAAAACAAATGGAATACAAGGACAGGTATGCCGTAAAAAAGAAAGCGGGTGCACTTCTCTGATTTGTATTTTCCAGCTTTTTTAAGTAACAAATGTAATTCAAGTTATCTTTAAATTTTCTGATCCTTTGACAGGAGGGAAGCTTTTAATAAATGTGAACCTGTTATATATTAGGATCTTGTGGTTTGTGATCTGAATTGGCTACTTGGCAGAAAATAAGCCACATGATTTAAGAAATCAGAGGCATGACAGGGGTGTATTTGTTGCCTTTTTCAAGTTCTGCTTAGATATTAAAAAGATAGACGAAAATAATAGAGGAACACAAATTCAGGAGCTCTGCTTTATGCACTTCCAACAGACATGTTTTTCATATCTGTCCTCATTGAAATATTACAACATTCACTGCTTTTAAAGGAGTCATTCTTTCTGGAGAGACTTGTGGTTTTTAGTTACCAAATGCCAGAAGAACTGGCATTTCAGCTGGCAAGTCACAGGAAGAAAGACTGGGCATTGCATTTTTCATATTCTTTTAACTAAAGTGCCTCTGAGGAGCATTTGATTATGTATCAGAATCTGTGTCACGTTTAGATTCAGATGATGTGTTCCCCAAACATGCACTTTCCCTCTTCCACGTGCTTTGTTCCTCGTGGGGTAGACTTGCTTCAGCACCGCTCGGAACGCATCCTGGGACAGTGAGAGCGCTCATGTCAAGGACCCCGTGCTGCAGAGCATGCCTGTCCCAAAGTGTAAGCTCCCATTTTAGGGTGCTAGTTTTGCTGTGCTCTCTGGAGCTGTTTGCTAGTTGCCGTCTGGCCCAAATAAGGTGCTGCTTGTCTCCAGCAGTAGCCAGTTTCACAGACGTAAAGCTCAACTCCAGTTTTGTTCTCTTGGACTGTTGGTTTTGGACCTTGTTCAACACGTCACATCTTTGTCCCCCAGGATTTTGGCACTGGAGAAGCTGGGGGCAGTCTTCAACCAGGTTGCCTTCCCGTTGCAGTACACACCCCGAAAATTTGTCATTCACCCAGAGAGCAACAACCTGATCATCATTGAGACAGACCACAATGCTTACACTGAGGCCACCAAGGCACAGAGGAAACAGCAAATGGCTGAGGTAACTGGGGTGGGGGACAGGTATTGCACATCTGTTCCCCAGAGGGGACTTCTGCAGCTGGAAATCCTCCCTGCTTACTAGTTCCCAGCCATCGTTGCCTACAACTTTTTGTGTCCAGTGTGAATGCAGTGGCTGAAGGAAGTGATCTACCTCAAAACACAAATTTCAGCGGAATATGCTACTTCCCAATGCTTCTTTCTTTGCGGGTTATTATGGCAGGGTTTAAGAAGCAGGAATTGGAGGACAGTCATGCTTGTGTAACACCATTCTGTGGGATTTCTGTGGCTGTTTGAGGATATTGGGATTTCTGTGGGTTATTTTCTTCTCAGTGTTGTTTCCAGAGTTGTTGGTTCAGAGAAATGGCTCCCCAGACAACTGCCCCTTGGGCAGGGCAGAGCTGACACTGGTGTGCTCTGAGCTGCAGAGGCTCCCTTGGGAATAAGCTCAGGGTGGATGGAAGCTTTGGGATTTGGTGGCTTTTATGTCTTCACAGGCGGTACCTTGCCCTGGAATACCTGGGCTTAGGGGAAACAGGGAGGCTGTATGCTACGCAGAGAATCAGCCTGTCTGGAAAGGAAATCCACTGAGCTGTTCTTTTCTCCTGCCCTTTACTGTGCCATAGGAAATGGTGGAGGCTGCAGGTGAGGATGAGAGGGAGTTGGCTGCAGAGATGGCTGCAGCCTTTCTGAATGAGAATCTTCCTGAGTCCATCTTCGGCGCTCCCAAGGCAGGGAATGGACAGTGGGCCTCTGTTATCAGGGTGATGAACCCCATCCAGGGTAATACGTTAGATCTGGTCCAGCTAGAGCAGAACGAAGCTGCCTTCAGGTAAGAAGCATCGCCAGCTGCAGCAAGAAATCTCTGCTTGTGACGAGCCTTATGTGCTTTTTTCCTTCTTTTGCTCGGCTGTTACTGAGTTGAGATCCAGATGCAGCATGTTATCAAGAGGCTGATTTGATAATTCCAGAAGCGATTGACACATGCTTAAAGCTTTTGTCTTGCCTTTCCTTCCCTTCCCACCCTGATCTGCCTGCATATGGCACTAAGCTAGTGCTCCAGATGTGTTTGCTGGACCCCAGTGCTTGAAGAACAACACGGGGATGTAAATGCCAGATAAGACAGTTCTGCTGCTGTCTCTCACTTCCCCCGCTCATCCAGATAAACTGAGAACAGATTAAATGGAAAGGAAGTGTTAAGAGGGACTGGGGGGGAAGACCAACACAATAACCATGAAGAATAGCAAGTGCCTCAGCAGGTGGAGATAGGTCATGCTAGTCCAAAAGGCTGACTCTGTCCTGTTTTGTCCAGGACTCCCAACCTGGCTGAGCTAGGCAGCGGGCAGGAAATAACACTGGAAAATGAGGAAAGCTATATGTACATATCCAAGCTTCTAGCAGAGCTTTGCCCACTGCTAGGCAGTGCCTAGCATGTGAAAGCATAAAAGTAATGCTTTGGGCATTGTGAAGGCATATAAAAGTAATGATTTGGGCACATGTGACAGCTGGAGCACATCTTTTTATATGGAGGGTGTGGAAGAATGAAGGAATCTGCGTGAAGCATTTCTTCGGGGAGGAAAAACGACCTCTGAAAATGAACTGTCTGTGTTGGGCTCCCAAATCTCTGCCGGGCTAGGTGCACATTGTGCTGTCAGGGAATGAGTCCATGTGCGCAGTGTTAGTTTAGTGTTGGGATCACGCTGATCTTCCAGCATGTCTTGTCATCCCCAGCGTGGCTGTTTGCCGGTTCTCCAATACTGGTGATGAGTGGTACGTGCTGGTGGGAGTTGCCAAGGACCTGATTCTGAACCCACGCTCAGTTGCTGGAGGATTTGTCTACACGTACAAGCTGGTGAATAGTGGTGAGAAGCTGGAGTTTCTGCACAAGGTGAGAAGGATGAAAAGGCCTGTTTGGGTGACTGGGTCATTTGCAGGCAGTATTGGAATAGCTGTTGCTTCACCCTGAATGCTATAGTCATATTGCAGTACTCAGTGGATCTTGGGCAAGGTCATCACGCTGATGTTACACACTGGAAGCAGCCTTGGAGAAAATAAGCTTCCTCCTACGAAATCATTTGGGACATCTTCTGCAGAGCAGAGGATTGAACACAGATGTCCCAAGAGTCCCAGTCCTTTGCCTTGGCTATGGTGTTATCCATCTAATTGGGTAAATGGGAAAGGAGCAGTGGTTTTCATGCCCCCGTTAGGGAGGGGAGAGAAACAGCTCTGTTTCCTTTTTGGAATATGAGCTCAGAGAGCTGCTCTGAGCACTTGTTTACAAAGCGAATTCATACTTGGGCCACTTGAGCCCTGGTGCTAAGGCTGTCAGTGCTTGGCTGACCTCATGAAGCTGATGTGAGCTGTCATCTTTCCTCTGATCCTCTTTTGGTTGTGTGTAGAAATGGTTAGTCACCTAGTGGCCAACTTGCTTGACAGGTCTCTGGGGCTTTAGTGAGGGTTTCAGCAGAACTCTGTTAAAACAAAATTCTGTTCTCCTTACCACGTGCTTCCAGCATGGCTGAGATTTGAGCAGATGAACATGTGGAAAGGAATGTTGTGGCTTACTCACTTCCTATGGTCCTGATGCAGTGAGTGGATTCTGCCCGGGACCAGGGCCTCTTCTGGTGCCACTTGGAAGTTGACAGAGCTGGTGATGTGAAATAACTTCTCTTAGCCAGTGCAACCAGTCTGGGAATGCTGTAGCTGGAAGCTCTCTACATGTTCCCTGGCATCTGGCTGATGCTTTTGGATCGATTAGCCGTGGGAGGTTTCTCAGCCCTGTCTGAGTTACTGGAATTGTGGGCATGCTGTCATTGTTCCGATGTAACACTTCTTCATTGGCACCTTCAGAGCATCTACGGCAGATGGCTGAATTAGATCCATGCCTTTGTTTTAAAACATAGACAATCTGGATGGATTTAGGCAGACTGAACCATTAGCTGAATCCATTCTGAAGCTTGGTGTAAGGTTAGCTCTGTTAATGGGGGTCTCACAGTGTTCCTCTTCCCTCTCTAGACCCCTGTGGAGGAGGTTCCTGCAGCCATTGCGCCGTTCCAAGGTAGAGTCTTAATTGGAGTCGGAAAGCTCTTGCGTGTATATGACCTGGGCAAGAAGAAACTGCTTCGGAAGTGTGAGAATAAGGTATCAGCTTTTGTTCTTGATCAGAGCTGTTAATTTGGAGCAATATGAAACAAGGGTTTAAGCTGCTACTTCAGCCCGTGTGTGTCTGTGCACTTGGACTTCAGAGCTGGGGCTGGGTTCCTGTGCTGCCCATCTGCACCCCGAGCACACATCGCTTTCCGATCACCATTCAGACAGTAGTGTTGCAGGTTGCTTTTTGTACCAGCTCAACTCGGGCTGTTAGTGGATGCGTGCAGGAGTTTCACAAACCTGTGAAACTTTCACAGACTGTGCCTTTGGCCACCTGCTGCAAATGTGGGAGGTCTTACCCAGATACAAAACAACTGCTGGAAATGTTTCTTTAGGTTAAGTGATCAGCAGGCTGGGGGACAGAAGTCGGAGGGTGCCTGTGAGCACCTCTTCAGATCCCCAGAACCTTAAAAAGGGGATTTTCTCCTTGAAGTAATGATCCTTCTTGCTCAGTGTGGCTGGTATGGTAGGAAAAGAAATTGCAGAGCATGGTTTTCTCTCTCTTAATTGCCTGCTCCTCCTTCTCTCATGCAAGCTGCAGAACCTGTGCCAGTCGCTCATTACTGCACAAAGGAATTCCAGCAAGCTCACAGGCAGACTGGGAACTTCTAGGGGAACTTTTTTTTTTGTGAGTTGGGTGTTTTTTGTTTTGGTTTTGGTTTGGTTTCTTTTTCCTAAAATATGACTCAGATGAAAAATTGAAGCTTTCCTTCTTGGGTCTTTCATGACCACAGCAGCGAGGGGACACTAAAGCAATGCCTGCATACAGGAGTGTCCCTGCCATCGTGGCTCATAGGCTCAGTGCTTGTTCTCTGGATATTACTGGTATTCAGCAGGCTGAGAATGATGCGTGGTGGGTGTTGGGTTGCAAGGCCCTGTATTGACAGTGTATTTAGATTGGGGCTGTAGTATGCCACAAGTGAGAGGCAGTTTTTGGAGGGAATGATGGGAAACTGGCGGTGAGCGCTACTTCACAGAGGGAAATAGTGTTTCAGTTGGAGTAGGGCAGAGTTAATGGGTTAGACTTCCCTGTTTGAAGCACTCGGGTTTTGTCCATTCTCTCTCAAAAGCACATTGCCAATTACATCTGTGGGATCCAAACCATTGGGCACAGAGTGATCGTTTCAGATGTTCAGGAGAGTTTCATCTGGGTGCGCTACAAAAGGAATGAGAACCAACTCATCATCTTTGCTGATGACACTTATCCCCGGTGGGTCACTACAGCAACTCTCCTGGATTATGACACTGTGGCTGGAGCAGACAAGTTTGGCAACATCTGCGTGGTGAGTGTGCCTCAGAGAAGTCGGGGCTTTTTGGACACAACATATTTTTCCTTAAAACATCCATGATCTGTCTTAAAAGAATGAGAATCTGTACTTAGCTGGAGACAACGCCCTGTACCATTCACTTGTTTTTACCGAGTGACTAGCTGTCATCATAGCGGATGGCTGCAGTTTATCAGTTTGTTAGTTAAAGCAAATAAATGAAAGCATCAGCAGGTCAAAAAACAGATTTCTGAAGCATTCAATAACTTGTCTTGAAATTGCCCCAAAACTTTCTGTGAATATGCCTTGAAACGAAGCTTGTGACTGTGAAAGGGCCCATGAGAACTTGCATCAGGGTTATCACTCTTACTTTCCTTGGCTAAACCTCATCGCTGGCATTCAGCTTTCTCTGTCACTTCCTCTCCAAAGTTGGCTTTGTCAGTGCTGACACTTGCCGCTTGCCTGGATTTCATCAGGGGAGGAGGAAAGAATAAATGGTCTTTCTGCCAGAGCTTTGATCTCTTTCTGAAGCATGCTCGGGAGTGCAGAGTTCAGCAAGTGTCGGACACTGCACCTGCAGGATTTGGCCGAGGCACAGGAATCAGTCCTCTTCGGTTTTCCTGCCCCACATCCATCAAACAGTTTCCTTCACGGGAAGCACCTTCAAACCGTTGTGACCATACCTCCCAGGGTGAGGTCCCGCCATCAGGAGTGATAGGCCATCAGTCTTGACAATGGGGTTGTCATTAAAGGCTTTGTTGGAGGGGCAAATGGATGATTTTGCTGTAAGTGTGAAGTGATTGTTGTAGAGTGGCAAAGGCAGCCTTTCAGAAAGACCCCAGGGATCCTCCGGAGATAATGTGCAGCTCGTTGACTCTTTCTTTCTCTTTCAACGCAGGTGAGATTGCCTCCCAACACCAATGATGAGGTAGATGAGGATCCCACAGGCAACAAAGCTCTCTGGGACAGGGGCCTTCTTAATGGAGCATCACAGAAGGTACTGCTTCATGGACAGCACATGGCTATTTATTGTGGGAAAAGAATATGCTGCTTTTCTGTGAGGTCCTCTGCAGCATTGTCCAGGAGATGGATTGGCAGTTCTGCTCCTACAGAGCTACCGTGCTGCGGGTGACTGGTTTTCACTGTCACTGGGAGCCAAATTCGGTTTCTGAAACCACAGCCGATGCCTGTTGGGTGATGTTTGATTGAAGCAGCATGCTCGTTTTCTTTTCCTGCTTTCCCTCATTACTCGCATCCGTTTGTCCAGCTCAAGAGGGTGGTTCAGCGGCATGCTGAGTTTTGCCATCTGGTCACAGGTGGAAGGCACTTCCTCTTTAGAAAGGCGTTTCAGAACTAGCAGGTGGCCGAATTTATTCTGCTTTCCTCTCAAGCCTTTTGATGCTTTTATACAAGCTAAAGAAAAAAACATGTTTCTGTGGCTGACTTTCAGGCTGAAGTGATTATGAATTACCACGTGGGAGAGACGGTGCTTTCCTTACAGAAGACCACGCTGATCCCAGGAGGCTCTGAATCTCTTGTCTATACCACATTATCGGGGGGGATAGGAATCCTGGTCCCTTTTACTTCCCACGAGGTAAGCAAGCCCTGTCATGCTGCACAGCTGCCACTTTTCTGTGCGCTCATCCCAGCCAGTATATTAATGTGCGGCATCCCTTGAGGGTAGCTCCAGGCCTCCGCAGCGTGTGGCAGCCTGGCCTGCAGGAAAGCCTGTGGCTGTGGGATGGGCCTTGATGCAGAAGAGAAGAGAAGGAGCTTGTTAACTCCTCCGTCTGCATTGGCTCTCTGAAGAGACAAGAGCTTTTCTTGTTGCGCTGCTCTTTGAAATCTGTTCCGAAATAGCTCTGCTTGCTGCAGCCTCCTGGAGCAGCGGATGCCAAACATTCACTCTTCGAGCTGTACCTCTTGTGCTGCTGCACGCCCCAATCCCTGGGAGCCTGATCCTGGTTGCGGTGGCACAGCTGGCTGCTTAGCTCCGCTGTGGGTGCTCCTGGGCTGGAAGTGGTGAGGGGTAACCCTGACGCTGGCTGCCACGTGCAGGGCCGCTCTAGCAGAACCTGGCAATGGTGGTGGTTTAGCCAGCGCGGGTGTCATCTTGCCTAGCCAGTGGCACTGGCATGTAGCAAACTGTTCTCTCACCAATTCTTTAATCTCCCCAGGATCACGACTTCTTCCAGCATGTGGAAATGCACTTAAGGTCTGAGCACCCTCCTCTCTGTGGACGAGACCATCTCAGTTTCCGCTCTTACTACTTCCCGGTGAAGGTAGGTCTGGGTATTTGGGATCAGCTGGTCATGAGGGCGCAGAGACTTGCTCTGGGATATGCCGAACTGCTTTGAGGCCTGGCAGAAACAACTCAGTGGGGAAGGCTGGGGCAATGTAAGCCGTAGCTGGTGTGGTGACTGTGGCAGGAACTGAAGCTAGCTCTCGACTAGCACTCTGTAAGGAGAGCAGTACTTAATACTGTGTCTCTCTTGATTTCTTAACCCTTGTAATGAGCCTTCTGAGGGTTGGGCTTGAGACCCAAGCCTAGAGGTGCCGCTGCTGCGTTTCTCTGCTTGCCACAGCACCTCCCTTTTCCATCAGGAGCAGCAGCATTACATGGCTGTTTGTGTGGCTCGGTCAAACTGAGTGTTGCCTGGGGGACACATTTTATTTTTCCGCCACCGCTAAAAAGGGAAATCTCGTACGAAACTGCTGTTCCTGCCTATTTCTGCTTTTGAGGAATTCTGTTTGAAGCTGTCAGCTGCTAAATGCTGCTACTGGAAGGGTCCAGCGTACTGGACCAGAGTAATGCATGTAGTAACTACTACCAGAGTAACGTATGTCGTACCAGAAAACTCCCCCAGCAGCTGAAGCTGTCTGAGCGCAGAGGGCGTTCTCGACGAGCCCGAGGCTGATGTGCCGCACACCTCATCTCAAAGGTGCTTCGCGTCTGCCTGAAGACGCCTTCCAGTCGTCTTTTACAGCCTCCCCCCACCTTCCCAGCACAGCGCTTGGACCTGGTCAGATCCATCATCCCTTCCCGTCTCCGCTGCTTCAGCTGCACCCAGGCGTTCTGGGTTTCTCCTTCATTAATCAAGCTGGCCAGTAAATTAATTTGATGCTAACTGCTGCTATTCAGCAGATGAGGTCACCAAACGTGGTCTTGTTTCTAGGACGGGATTAAGAAGCTCCTGGGAACAAACTGTTTGTTGCCATTTTTCCCCGTTTAGGCAGGGTTCAGTGCCTCTGTGTTGTGCCGATTCAATGCTCTCCTCCTTGCCCCTCCAGAATGTGATCGATGGGGACCTGTGTGAGCAGTTCAACTCCATGGAGCCTAACAAGCAGAAAAATGTGGCCGAAGAGCTGGACCGAACCCCACCCGAGGTGTCCAAGAAGCTGGAAGACATCCGCACGCGCTACGCTTTCTGAGCGGCAGCTGGCAGGAGCAGAGCTTTGCGCTGGACTCCTACGGATGCTCTTCCAAGTGCAGTTGGGAGGAGGAATGTGTGGTTTTTATTTTTTCCCCCCTTTATAAATATTGGTTTGCTCCTCTTGGTTTATGTTTCAAAGTAATGTGACTCCAGTAAATACAGTATCAGATATTAGGTCTCCTGATACATCCCGCTGCTTAGGTGAAGGCTCCTGAGATTCCCCCTTGTGAAGTGCCCAAGGAAGGGCGCAGACTGACCCTCGGCCCCCCTTTAGGATCAGGGGCCTGAGGGTGTCTGGTGCTGGCCTTGCAGAAAGCCCTGTAGGGGCAGCTCCAGTTGAGCCTTTGTAGGATCAAGGGGGTTTTACAATTTCCCAGCTTTTTGGTAAAAGAAAGGGCTGTGGAGTGACTCGGGATTACCAGGCTCCTTTTAGTAGTCATTGGCGAGAAGCTCTGGGCAGCCGGTGGGGAGCCTGGCCTTGTGGAGGGCCTGTCACAGTTGGCTCGAACGTTTGCTTCTGAATTGTAAGGGGTATTTGGACTCTCCGTTTCTGACTGTTTTCCCTGTAAATAGAGTTTTGTACAATGTTGACTGTCTTGGGGGTGGGGAAGAGCGAGGCCCGAGTCTGGGACTGGATTTGTTTCATAATAACTTTGGCAAGAGCAGTGTCTCCAAGCTGTGACTGTGAGCAGCACCCAAGGAATAAAATCCTCTTTTTTTTTTAACTGCCTGGACTCTGGGGCTCCTCCTCTTCACAGCAGCCGCTCCTGCCCTGGCGGGAGCAGGAGACTGGGGTGCGCAGCCTCGGCCCCGTGCCCTGCATGGGTGCTGGAGCCATGCTACAGCCCTGCGGGTGTTGGCCTGCCTGCCCTTCACCTCGCTGCTTGGCCAGGAGCTGGCCCTGAGCCCAGCAGCGTGTCCTGCAACCAGCCCCTCTGCCTGGGACACACATGGAGGGAAGGGTCTTTTCCCCTGCTCCTGTTTCTCCTGCCCTGCCAGGGCAGTTTGGGGATGGCGTTGCTGCCCGTTCACTGGCTGCAGAGGCTCTGCAGCTGGTGCTTCCCATCCTGCCTCCAGGCTGGGCTTTAGTCCCTGGCTTAGTCCTGCCAGGAGGTCTGTCACTGCAGAGCTGGAGCCCTCCCTTGATGCGTGGACGTCTCGGCAAAGGGGCCTGGCTTCCTCCCGCCCGGGGCTCGGAAAGATGGGTGGCCCTTGGCCCACTGATGCACTGGCCTATCAAACAGCCTTGTGCCTTCCTCTTCCCGCACCTGCGCCGTGCCGGGCGAGGGCAAGCACGCGCCCTCCTCTCCGCTCTCCCGCTTCAGCTTGGCACTACCCTCAGAGGGGCTGCACCATGGGGCACCCAGCCACCACCGCTTCCCCCACCCATCCTCTGCTTGGGGTGAAGGGCTTTCTGCCCCTGAAGTCGGTGGGGTCCAGCCCCTCGTCCTCCCCCTGCAGTGCCATGCCAGCTCTGGCGCGGGGAGCTGCAGGGAGAGCTCCAGCAGAACTTGGCCTTTGGAGTCCCAGTAGCCCTAAGGCGAGGTTGAACTCGCACGGCGGCGGGGGGAGGCTCGGGGGAGGAATCCCAGACTGGTTCCCAGCACAAAATTTCGCTTCCTTGGCTGGGCCTGCGTAAATAACCTGTCTCCAGCGCGTGGCAAAGCCTGGGAGGGGCTGAGCCCTCAGCCCCCTTTGCCTGGGGGGCTCTGAGCTGTGGGCCCACCAGCCTCCCCGGGGAGAGGAGG
>NW_010530300.1:0-410 GCF_000687285.1 Phaethon lepturus | reverse complement strand
GTGATTTCCAGCCCGGCACAGCCAAGGGAAGCAAACCGCCTCTGGCAGCGCACCACGCCGCTCCCCGCTTCCCCTTCTCCTCCTTGCCCCATCCCACTGCCAAGCTGGTGACTACGTGGGCACAGAATGCTCTTAAATGGCTTCCGCAAAGGCCTGCAGCAGATGCGGGCAAAATCCCTGCGGACACCTAGGTGAGGAGCCGGAGCAGCTCCTTGCCTGGCTGGGAGCCAGGCATCGTGCCCCCCCGGCCAGAGCTGGGACAGGGGCGAGGGCTGTGCCCAGGCGCTGGCCAGGCCCGGGAAGTTTGGCAGGAGCGCAGCCTCAGCCCTGACTCCGTGCCAGGGGAATCCCAGCGCGCTCTCCTCGCATGCAGAGGCGCATTCCTTCCCACGCCTTTCCCTGGGAGCGCT
>NW_010530299.1:445-868 GCF_000687285.1 Phaethon lepturus | reverse complement strand
CCAGAAAAATCCTTTTCCATCTTGATTTTTTTTCAGGGTTTTCGCACTGTTACTGCTTTGGGGCCGGGATTGCCCGGATCCTGCCTGGGGATAATGATGCCGGTAATCTTAATAGCCACTTCGGTGGAAATTTAGGTGCAAAACCTGTAGGAAGGAGCACAGCATCCCTCGGAAACGCTTTTAGCGTTTCCCTCCCCCAGAAAAATCCTTTTCCATCTTGATTTTTTTTCAGGGTTTTCGCACTGTTACTGCTTTGGGGCCGGGATTGCCCGGATCCTGCCTGGGGATAATGATGCCGGTAATCTTAATAGCCACTTCGGTGGAAATTTAGGTGCAAAACCTGTAGGAAGGAGCACAGCATCCCTCGGAAACGCTTTTAGCGTTTCCCTCCCGAGACACGCTGGCGTGCGCCGCCCCGGCTCC
>NW_010530299.1:0-225 GCF_000687285.1 Phaethon lepturus | reverse complement strand
CGGTGGGAGCGGCGATGGCTGCAAAGCCCTTCCCCCCTCTTCCTCCGGCTGCCTCTCTTTCGGGCAAACGATCGCTTTGGGCAGCTGTTTAGTTGTTTGTTCGTTTGAATTTTTATTCCTTTTTGCGTCCCCGCCCTTAAGCCAAAAATTTTGCCTGAAATATTCTCATTTCTGCCCGCAGACTCGCGCCTTCTGAAAACCACGCCTTCTCTCTCCCCCCTTCGC
>NW_010530298.1:0-2992 GCF_000687285.1 Phaethon lepturus | reverse complement strand
CCTCCCCCTCTACTCTGCACTGGTGAGACCTTGTCTGGAATATTTTGTCCAGTTCTGGGCTCCCCAGTTCCAGAGAGACAGGGAACTTTTGGAGAGAGTCCAACGGAGGGCTACAAGGATGATTAAGGGATTGGAACATCTCTCATATGAGGAAAGGCTGAGAGACCTGGGGCTGGTTAGTCTGGAGAAGAGAAGGCTGAGAGGGGACCTTATAAATGTTTATGAATATCTGAAGGGTGGCTGTCAGGAGGATGGAGCCGGTCTCTTTTCAGTAGTGCCCAGTGATAGGACGAGGGGCAATGTGCATAAACTGCAGCACAGGAAGTTCCACCTCAACATGAGGAAAAACTTCTTTACTGTGAGGGTGACAGGGCACTGGAACAGGCTGCCCAGAGAGGTTGTGGAGTCTCCTTCTCTGGAGACCTTCAAAACCCGACTGGACGCGTTCCTGTGCAACCTGCCCTAGGTGATCCTGCCTTGACGGGGGGTTGGACCAGATGATCTTCAGAGGTCCCTTCCAACCCCTACCATTCTGTGATAAAACTGGGCATAGAGGCTTTTTCACACCTTCCCAATTAGGCTTGTATCTCAACTATATACTTTTTTTTTAATTTAGACGTTGATACAATGTGTAGGAGATAGCAAACTCCTTGAGGCCCCCTTGTAATAAAGAACCTTTCATTATATGCAGAAAGATAGCTACCACACAGCTTCATTTCCTCTCCTACCTAATGTTCACCACCAGCAAAAGCACAAATGATCACTGCACCAGGGAGGACATGTGCTGCTCAGGGCACAGGACCAACTGAGCTGGGAACAGAGTGAAAGAGGCTACAGGTTTTACTGCAAAATAGGCACATAATGTACATTTGACCTTTATCATCACTACTGCCCTGCTTTCCAAAATGACCTGAGTATATTCCGGTGACCTTTGCCTGTAAATCTTTTCATTGATAAAACACAGCTGAGAGAGGAATAGAGCACCACAGCTATTTTTGCATGAGCAAGTAAATTCTGGATGTTGTTAAGCAGGGTGACAAGGGCTGTGACAACTCAGCCCTTAAGAATTGTTTCCTACTGGAACCCCTGTGCTGGATAGACCGAAGCTCCCTCCTGCACCAGCCCACGCTGCATCCTCACTCTGACCCACCCCAGCCCCGTTCTGCCTCCCACCACACTCTGCCACATCTCCTTCGCAATGTCTCCACCACACTGTGATTCCCCCCCCCCCGGCATTGTTCACCAAGATGTTACCACTTGGGGACAAGGTGAGAAAAGGCAACACCGTGTGGAGAACCAGTGACTTTTTTTTTTCTGACCATCCAGGCTGCCTTCTCCAGCAGCGGTCATTTCATTGCGATGCTTTTTCATCGTGATGATTGAGACTAATGGTGGTAGAAAAATAGATAAATCAGAGGTGACACAGATTGCTGCCTGACTTTTTTTATCAAACCCGCTGAGGAGGAAGGGGGTTAAAACTAAAGTGACAGTTTGACCAAACCACATGTTTCCGTGTCAAATTTTAATTCTATTAGATTTAAAAAATTTCAACAGAAAAAGCTTCATAACTGGCTTGATTAAAAATTTTTGCCTTCAAAACACTAAATTTCTCTTAAAGATGGACTGGTTTTCAGACTGATTAAAAAAAGACATCAATTAATCTGTTCCTCTTACCACTTCCCCCACCCCAAATTTGTTTTGGTTTTTTAAGTAAAATATTTACAGGAAAGCAAGCCAAAAATAATGACAATTTTCCGCTGAAAAATAATTGTCATTTTTTTCAAGCAGCTCTTAATTTAACACAGTTAAATGACAACAATCCTAATAATTGACAGTGACCAGCAAGAAAGTCGTACGATTATTTGAAAGAAGGGCTTTACAATTTATGAGCTAATTTTTATTATCACCCTTAATCTATAAATGAGAAAAATGAGGTATTGCCATCAATTATCTTAAGAAAAAAACAGAACCATAGAAAACATTTGGATTCCAAATGCTGGACGCCCATCTCCCCGTTAGGTCACATTAGCTTCTTTGTCTGTGTATATGTAATTGTCTCTGTTGATATGTACAGTACTTCTGTACATATACATATGTATGATATGTATGTGTGCATGCATAAAGATTCATATATATTACCTCTTGCCTTTTTAAGCTTTGGATATTAGAACTGAAGTATCTGACGAAAACATTTTTTTTCTTTTTTTTCTTCCTATAAGTAGCACCCAAAGAATCCAGGTAAATGCATTAATTTCTAGTGTAAATGATCAGGCATCACTTAATCCCAGCATGAATATAAAGTCCCCTTTACTGCTTTTCCGCTCTAAGACATTTGAACTCCTAAATTTGGACATCCCATGGGAGGCTTAGCAGCAGTTGTCACAGGGATGGAGTCTGTTTTTGAGAGCTCTATCCCTTTCCTCTATCTCCACCAAGACTGGGGAAGGGGATCTCTTTGTGGGTTGGTAGCTACGTACAGTGAAGCGGAGGGCTGAGACAGAGGCAAAGGAAAGCTGTGCAGCGTTACAAGAAAGTTGGTGCAGAAGCATAAAACAGAGAGAGAGAGATTGCTATAGAAACAAGCAAAGCAAGGCAGAAAAATCACAGGTTGGAATTTTGATAATACTGATCAGCCTCAGAGGCAATAGCTGTAAAGATCCTATAGGAAAAATATCTTCACTGCTCTAAATGTGCTCAGACACAGGCTTCAACCTGCAGTTTTTGATGGGCTTGCAAACACACACGTTTGTGTAAACAAAGACTAATGTGCATTGCATAAAGGTAAAGAAGTCTAGATATGCAGTAGGCATATGAGCAATGGTCAGCCATGATCAGAGGCTTAGGTGTGAGCACAGGAGGTTGCCACTTTGGTGCTGAAAGAAGTGATGGCCTCTGATTTTCTTTGGGAAGATGTTCCTTGTCTACAAGACAGCACAGAGAATGGGATAAAGACAATGATACATGTAGACCTTTCTAAGGACTAGGGTGAAAG
>NW_010530297.1:0-1828 GCF_000687285.1 Phaethon lepturus | reverse complement strand
GGTTCAAGGAGCCGCTATGGCAGCTCCACACAGCCGGGCTCAGGGCCACACACGTGCCTGTGGTGTGCCCCAACCCTCCAGGGACACAGGAGCTGGCAGCCGTCCTGCCCGCAGCCTGGCAGCGCTGAGCCCTGTGGGGCCGAGGATCACCCCGGAGCCATGCTGGGGCCAGCACCCATCCTGCTGAGACGCAGCTGCTGGTTCCCAAATACTCTCGACCGCCAGCTTTCGGCACCCTCCTCTGTGCTCAGGCTCAGCTCTACCCCTCGTCACCTCCCCCTCCTATTTATGGCCTGGCAGGGGAGCGGGATGCCAGCAGCCCTGCGACCAGCCGCTGTCCCCTGTCCCCGTGTCCCACAGCCGCAAGGGGCACAGCACAGGGCACCACTGAGTTAAAAACGCTTTTAATGGCCACGTTTGCTTTGATCTGAATCCAAGGGCACTTGTGAGAAGGCAATTCGGAGCGCCCGGGGCACGTGTGGCCCCTGGACTTCCCAGCTGGGGGATGCAGGGGACCATGGGGACCTGCCCAGGCACAGAGCAGCAGAAGGCAGCAGGACGGGGGAGCCCAGACCCAGCTCCCTGCACCCCACACCGGGTCTCAGGGCATGAGTTGGACAAGAACCACAGTAGAGCTTCATCCTTGGGAGAGGCACCAGCCTGTGGCCCTGGCAGGGCTGAGCTCTCCTGCTCCATGTCGTGCTGGAGCCCAGCAGCGTGAATGTTCCATCCTACATTAAATATTCATCCCAGTAGAACAGGCAGAAAACCTTCATGGTCACCCTTGGGTCCCTCCAGGCAGGTGCTCAGAGCCAATGGGGCTCCGTGGGTCCAGTTCACTACCCCCATGCACTGACATGGGGGGGTCGCAGCCCACCCACCGGCTGGGTGAACCATCCCAGTGGTTCAGCCACTGTGGAGACGGAGACTCTCCGCTCTGGGGCTCAGCAAAAGGTTTTCAACCGTGGCACTGGCGAGGCCAAGACATGTCGTTGCAGGATGAGAGCCGCCCTGTCACTGCGGTCCCCACCACCTCGTCCCACGGCCGGCACTCTACCCACCTGCCCAGGATGGGTGGCTGAAGATGATGTTCTTCCTCTTGGCCCAGCGGGAGAAGATGGCTTTCTCGGTGATGAAGCGGTGCCCGGCACGGCGCGCTCGCTCGTGCACCAGGTACATCCTGCACTCGTCCAGCTGGCCCTTCTCGAAGTAGTGGTAGGGCACACTCGAGTGGTTCTTCTCCCTGGTGGGAGGGGATGGGGTGGGCATGGGACTCGGGGGAACGCCGGACCACCGCACGCCCGCCCCCGCTGCCCCCCACACACCTGCAGTAGCTGTCGCTGACCATGCCGAAGACGCAGATCTGCTCGCACAGCTCCATGGCCAGGATCATGGTGAACCAGCCCGTGCTCAGGAAGGAGCCAGACTTCATCCTGCAAAGCATCATGGCTGCGCTGGAGCGGGTGGCATGGTGCTTCCATCCCAGGCTACAGGTGCCGGACAGCGGGGGACGGGTGCTACGGCAGGGGGACCTGACCGTACCTGTTCTTCCCCGTCTCGTTCTGGAAGACGTTGTCACAGTATGTCATCTTCTCCTGGGTCAAGGTGTAGATCTGCAGGTGGGGGTACATCTCCATCACCTTCAGCAGCGCCTGGTAGGTTGAGCCCACCTTCTCCCGGTTCATCTTCTTTGCAGGCCCCCAGATGATGTAGAGGGTCCCCTGGGATTGCTGGAAGAAGTAGGGCTGGTTCCTCAGCAGCAGCGGGACGCTGGTGTGTGACACCACCCGGATGGTGCTCCGTGCCCCCACGTCCTCCTCGTAGCCGG
>NW_010530296.1:0-18613 GCF_000687285.1 Phaethon lepturus | reverse complement strand
GGAAATCCGTGTTTTGGTCGTTCAGGCGCCGGAGCAGCTGCTGTAAACGTGGCGTGCCCGGATGTTTCTCCTGGGCAAATGCTGGGGACAACGCAGCGCAGAAATTCTGCTAAAACAGATTATCTTCTGTCTGCCTGCTCACCCTTCTTAGGGCTGACCGACTACTCGTTAATCCTCGGAAAGTTAGGACAGCTATAGGTCTCTTTAATTTGCACCTAGCTTCTTCTAATCCAAAATGATTGTTCCAGAAGCCAAAAATAGCTGCTGCACAGATCCAGCTGTCCCTTTATTTTACCAGGGATGACCTAAATGCCAGTGGAGAGAACAAGATGCTGCATGGATTTCTGCTAATCATCTGTGTCTCATCGCATTCGCTCCCCATTGATAAAATTTGCTTGGGGCCCATCACTGGCTTTGAAGCTCCTTGTGGCGGTGGAGCAGCAAAACCAAATTGCAGCAGAAGGGAAAACAAACGGAGAGGACACAAGAGCAACGCTGAACTCAGCTATTAACTAAAACTCTGCCAAGGAGGGAAACAGAAAGCTGTTAATGATGGTAACCTTGCAACCCAGAGGGCAGATGTTACCCTCTTCCTGGAAGGTCAGCTATGCTCTAGTTTCCAAGCAGGGACAACGTTTCACAGCAGAGACGAGCAGGTGCAAACACAAACCAGTGGTGCCTTCCCACTTCGTTCAAGCTGGACCCAATGCACACACGCTGCAGCTCTCTTTTCAGAAGGTGGTGAATTCACCCATTTTTTAAAATCCAATTTTAATTTGCAGGTCTTTCAGGAGTTCCCAATATCCAGTCTGAAAGGACACGCCTGTAGACATCGTGACTTAGACACAGCTTCATTAAATATAAAACCAAGCAGCTTGGGTTTTTTGGCTACGTCAGAGCTGTAGAGTGTCCTCCCAGTTTACTATGTCCAAACCCCCTTTTTGATTTCAAAATCTATTACGCAAGCACAGGAAGCATGATGACTACAACCATCAACTCTGAACGTAGGACTCTGCCATCCAAAAGACATTTTCCTTTGACCTCTAAAAGCAAACATCTCCGCAGCTCTCTCCTGCCAAGGCTACGTCTACATCAGAAAATTGTCTGATGCAGTTGGAGCAAATCCAAGTGTGCGGATGGCAATCCGAGGTTGCGGTGACGATCCAATGTTGAAATTAGATGTGTTTCAGATTTTGTCTGGTCGCCTGGACTGACTGCCCAGCAGTGGCTGGAGCACACTTTGGACAGTCCTGAAGCATACCATTTGGTATAGGCATAATCCAGAAGGAAGTTTGTTTTAGGGACCTTAGGAAGACGTCCACACATGCCAAGACCTCTCTGTGATGCAAAGCAAAGCACAGTAAGTGTACACAATCAGGAGAATCACTTCAAAAGCATAATTCTGATCTGAACTACATCATTAGTGACAACACATTCTGTGTGAGACAGCATCTGCCTGGCCTTAGCTAACCAGGACAATGTCAGAAAATGGGCAGCTTCTGATGCACTCGAGTCCGTAAAGGCTGAGGAGACCTCATGACTGTCAGCACTGCCTGCTGGCAGAATAACCTTTTTCACCATGGGTACATTCCGCCTTTAATTGTAAGGGACATCTTTTTTTTCCATTCACTTGTCAGAAGGATATGGAGAAGGCTGAACCATTCAGTCAAATGCTACTGGCATGAGTTTTTCCAGGAAACACCAACAGATCTACTTGTTGATTAAAATCTGTTTCAGGCTGGAGTTCAGCCTGAGAAAATTAAATCTTTCAAAAAAATCTAAAGACAAAGCCTAGGAAAAATATAATTTTTTGTTTTTCTGTGACTATCCTGAATTACAGACTTGAAATACAAAGTCATGTGTGTGCAGTTGTATTTGAGCTGTTGGCCATTGAAGACTGATGTTCCCCCACGTTTTTATTTCTGCATTTGTAACCCAGTTAGGGAAATGGCATCTAAAAAAAGAAGCCTTTCAAAAGCTTCATGTAGGGCTATATGAACCAAAAATACTTAATGTTATTTGAAGTCTAATATGTTTTATGGCACATATTTAGTGAGTAACTGTGGGAAGGGCTGAAACATGAAACAAACCAGCCCTTCTGGTTTCTATAATTTATTTTTTTTAAGTAGTGGCTTTGACAGAGCTTTATGGAAGTTGCATAACAGGCTTAGCATCCTATAAATAAAGGAGAATTTCAGTAACTGAGGGTTCTACAGTGTCACCGATGTATTATTCCACATACACTGTCACATTGCACAAAGAGGTATGGCCTTTTGAGGGAACTGGAGAGTAAGCTGGGACCCCTTTGAGCTTAGGATCACCTAAGCATTCCAGAGACAGCAGAGGTGGAGCACATCCCCCCAAAAAAACATGAAATGGAAATTCTTCTCATTTTCTGAAGATTAGACACAGTTGAGAGAAGTATGGTGAGTGCTTGCTCCTAGAGAGACTTGTGATTGATTGTATTAAATCCTGAACCCCAAATTTCATAAGTTCATTCATAAACTTTATATGAAAAGCTCTAGTCTACTTCCAAGATCTTCAGCTAAAATTACCCTCTGTAAAGATTGTGCTATCCTACCTGCTTAAAATGTCATATGCAGTCATACGTGATGCCTGTCTGTCTAATGGACATGTATGGACACTAAAAAGGCGAGTAAGTGATACTGAGGTAAGGCTCGCTGTTTCCCTCATGTATGTCTGTTTTTGTTTAATTATATAACTATATACATGATGACCATGACTTTAAAGATGATTAAAACATCCCGTCAGCAAAACAAGAGATACCCCTTCACTGTAGAAGAACTCTGCATAGATCAAAAAAGATAAATGCTTTCCAGTTTTTCATGCTGGATCATCAGACATAGGACAGCATAGTAAAAGAGAAAATCATAAAAATAAATTGCAGCATTTCTGCTAAGAAAAAACTTACTTTGTTGGTATGAAAGTGAAAAAGGCAGAAGTGACTGCTACAGAAGCAATACAAAGTGTGACAAGCAAAGAAATCATGATTGTGACAACAGATTATTTAATCTGAAGTGGGTAACTCTTTCACCTATAATTTGGAGGGAAGAAAAGCTTTATGTATTTCAAAAAAATAATAACTCCTGTTTTAAAAGTGAAAATAATTAAAGACAGTGATGAAAAGGACATACTTTTCTCAGTGACCTCCGATACTTTAGATAATTGGAACGAAATTAGTCATGTTAATATAGGATTACAAGGGGAATATTCTAGTGTCTACCTGAATAAATTCAAGAATATTTGCTTCTATCTAAGCGCTCAGATCATACGCTGTGTAAAAAAAAAATGACGTACATAACTGATAATTCTTTATTTGGGAGTTATGCAAAAAAACTTTCTAATAGCTCTTATATGCCAAAAAGTCTATGAACTTCAGGGTATGTTTCATTTTGTCATCAGAATACACAAATATTCTGAGGCTTATTCACCAGAAATTGTTGTCCGTCTATAATGCCATTGAAAGGAACTTAAAAGCTTTTCCAGCTTCTGTAAGGCACCTCTGTGTGTTAGGTGAGGATTTCTCAAATGCAATCTTTAAATTGGTTAAAGATTATGAAGGTGTGTATGAAGGAAAACCACTTTTGGTAACTGAATGCTACTTATATTTCTTTTACAGTCTACTAAAAGTCTTTTTGCAGTGTGAGCTTAGAGCAGTTTCATTTTATACGCTGAGGTTTCTGAAATAATGCATCCTCGGCAGAGTGTGTTATGACAAAGAACTGATGACAAATTCTTTTGTCATAGACATAACTTTTATCTAAGAATCACATCAGAACAATGCACAAGGTGTGAGAAGGGGTTAATTCAGTAATGTACCTCTGCTCTCAAAACCTGATTTTGTATTTTTCTATTGGTAAATAACTTTTCAGTCACCTCCTGTGGAAAAAATATCAATTTTCAAGATGTCATAGGTACAATTGAAAGGCTGGAATGTGATAAAAGGCTGGCATTGGGTTGTTCTATAAGAATATGTGTAAAGAATACTGTGTGTTGAGAGATTCAGTAGAGAATTATGTATTTGAGGGAACTGTGAACATACACCTAAAGCTTCCAGAGTTCCTGCTTAAAACATTTTCTGATGTTTTTGCATAGTTACCCTCTTCCCTTCCATCCAAAGGCGATCACACTGTTTCAATTGCTCTTGTAAAGCCCAGAACTTTTAAATCTTGCCTGGCAATTCTGCCTACATCCTCAGAGACCCACCACAATGAGTTACTATGGCATCCCTGTAAAACATCATGTGTTTCTGGTACTTTGGACTTTGGGAAGAGATTAGAGGTGGCACACAGAAATTATATTTGGGCTCCACCAGTGCCTCCCTGCAAAATCTGGAGATCCTAGAGGTCTGAATATTTCTGTCATGGCATGGTGGGTACCTTAATCAGGTGTTACTTGAGGGCAGCTCATGAGTCGGTAGCTTTCCATTAGTATCTCCTTGAATGGCGTACATCTTCAGACACAGGGCAGGGGGGTGGCTGCACTTGGTTTCTTACTGGGCAGTCTTCCTCAGTAGTATCACCTACTGGGGGTCTCCAAAAGCGCAATGACTGTTTCTTGCACATCTCCACAGAAAAAGTGTCATTTTCTCTCAACCCAGTTGAAGTGCTCCCAGGCAGCTTATCATGACGGAGCTGGGAACCTTCTTGTCACTCAGGGGTGCTCACCCTGCACCCCAGACCCAGAAGTGGGGTTTTGTAATGAGAAGCTGACTCAAACACCGCCAAAAGAAAAGATGCATGTCAAAGGAAAAGAGCATGAGGCAGATGTAGAAAACAATTCTGCAGCTGTTGTTCTCAGTTCCCAGCTCGCTACCATTTCCCCCTACTTCACAACAGCTGCTGCATAGACCTTGTGGCAGATTTCCAAAATCTTCAACAGAAGTTGTTTTACCCTACGAGAAAAAAATCATAATTTCATTCTTATTTCCAGTTGCAGAAGAAAAAAACACCGGCTTCTGGGGGATTTAATCCAGAGTCTCCTAAATCCTGAGAAGGCTTTCTAAAAAGCACCTGGAATTTGCCATGGAGAGAGCTGAGCTTCAAGTTCAGCGCAACTGCAACAGCGACGTAACCCGGAGCAGTGAGGACACAAGCCCATAGTGCAGCTAAAACTGCTCAGCTGTGACATAAACATCCCACTTTCTGTATCCTGACGGACGGCAGCCCTTCAGACTACTCAAGTTGGGGGCAAAATCTGAATACAGGTCAGCAGCGACTAACGCAGAGGAGGGGACGACTGAAGTCCTTTCAACGGAGCAGTTGCTGTAGGGATCCCAGCTTCACACGTCTCAGGTGCATCACTGTGGGATGAGAGCAGTAGCTGCTCGTCTCACGGGTGATGAGTGATTTCACACTTATTATTCTTGGTGCTTTGAATAGTTATGCCATCCATTTAACTAAGCAGCAGGACCAGCCATCAGGGGAAAGGGCAATGATCAGTAGCAATGCTTCAACTTGGAGATCCTTCTTAAACATTGTCAGTGTCCTACCAGAAGCCAGTTACAGGAAGATTATTTATTTCTATAAGATGAGAATGGTGACAGTATGACACAAAAGGACATTAGAAGAAAGGTCTTTAAGAAAAAAATCCAAGATTCTTCGGAACAGTGCTAAAAAGGATTATATGTTAAAACAGACACGCAAATGCTCCTTAAGAATTGATGCTTATCATTACTTAAACTGTCACTTATCATTAATTTAGGTTTATGGTTAACTAATAATTGTAGGACAAAGTATGTTAGAATCATATAGAAACACATCAGATCTAATCTTAAAAATCTTAATTGATGAGAGAAACACCAAAAAATAGTATTTACATGATTCTGCTCTACTGTAAGGATTTTCGAATGGTACATCAGATAAAAATGAGTGAAGAGGACAAGAATGCATGGAAATGGCAGTTTGAGACCAAATACACAAAAAAAAATCTAAACATGCACATTACAGAAAATTACCTGAATGCATAAATTAGTGCGTGCTTGAAAAATAGTTGTGCTCCTCCTAAGTGTCCTAGTGCCTTATCCCCAAAGAAGCCAAAGACCTGTGTTTTTGTCCTCTCTCTGTCATAACAATGCTGAATATCTCATCTTTGGGTAGTTTATTTAGCCTTTAATCTCCCAAGTATAAATAGTTCAAGGTATTTGTGTTTTGATCTAAATGGGAATACAGGTGTAGGCATTCAGCAAAATAAAACCTCAGGCCCCTTTACATGAGCCTCAGGCCTCTGATCAGCCAAAGCTAATTTCAAAAATAAATATAGACTCTAGAGTAATCATTCTCTGGAAATGTGAAATATCTGGTGTCAGCAACAGCATCTTAGGTAGTACCAGGTAATACTTGTGAAAATAATTTAAGACAGTAACTGGCTGCCTGGCTGATTGCTGTAAGGTCTGATTATTTCCTATGCTGTCTCCCCATGCTCTGTTATGCCTTGTTGTGAAGAAGTTATGTTTATATCCACAAAAGCATCTATGTGGGGTGAATAAAGGGGAATGAGAGCATGGGGAGTGAATGGAATTTATGTTGTGGGCTTCAGGATAATAATATGCCATTAGCAAATTATGATCAGATAAAAAATAAATTAAAAAAGTAAATTTCAAGTAGTGAAGTGACAAAGTCCAAAATGCCTGGAAAAAAATGCTGTTGGACACTAACAAACAGAAAAATGGCAAGAACAGTCATTGTAAAATTAAACATATCAACCAATAACCCCGCCCAAACATGCAAACAAAGGCAACTTGTCTTTCCCTGACAGACTGTGGCAGTCGTAATGTCATGGTCCATCTTGACCTCTCAGATTTACAGGACAATGTACCCTGTGAATCAAACTTGAGTTCATGAGCTCATTTGGTAAAAATCAAACAAGGAACTCAATCCACTTTTAACAGACTAGCCTAACTTGTTAAGTTTCTAATTCACTACTTCATTAATTCCCAAATTCCCTAACTCACAAACTTACCGACTCACACATTTTCCCGTGCTGATGTGCGAGACAGGTCCCCAGCCCAGGGAGAGAGTGTTCATCCTTCCTCCTCTGTCGTGATGTGGGCGTCCCTGATGCCACATCAGGGAGCACGAGACCCTCAGCAGTCCTGCTGCTCCTGTACCCACTCCAAAAGTTTTTTGGGTGAGCTGACATACTTATACCTCCCACCTTAGAATTTTGGTCTACGCTGCCTCTGTAAGACAGCGGACTCTGAAAAAGCTGCCTACAGGGACTGTTGCAAAAATGCGGATGATGGCTGCAGGAGATATCAGCTGCAGGTGGTAATGGCTGCAGGACAGCCCTTATCTCTTCCTGTCCGTGGTGTCCGGTGTACGTGCTGCTCTCACTTTCACCTGCTCCCAAGCACACCTCAGCCTTTAGCATGAGCTGGGTATTAGACCAAAACCTGAGCCTTTGAGTGAATGGCATGGCCTGGCCTCCCCGTCCTTCTCCTCCTCTCTGCCCCTTCCCCCTTCCCCTTCCCCTTCTTCCTCTTCCCCCCCCTTTTTCCCCTTCTTCCCCTTCTTCTCCTTTCCCTTTCTTTCCCCTCACTCTTCATTTTCCTCCTCTCTTACTCCATCTTCCTCAGCATCTCACGTTCTCAAAGCCAATATGTACCTCCTACTCCAAGGCTTTAAAACTTCTTCTCATTTGCTTGTCCAACGGTTTGTAACTCCTCTTCATCCATTTCATCCATCCTCCACCTCCTGACCTCATCCGTCCTCAGACCTTCCTGAGACTTGGCCCAGCCAACTTCTCAGCTGGTCCATCCTCTCCTTGGAACCTGGGCAAGTGTCAATCTCTCCTCACTACCTCAGTCCTACAAAAACCACAGATAACCCAAAGAGAAAGGAAGTCAGTGTCTCATGTCCAAGACAAAGAGAGTTTGCTAGCATCCTCTCTTAAACAAAAACAGAAAACGTTGGCCTTGGAAGAAAAAAATGCCGGTTAACATCAGGCAGGAGTTTGTCTTTGTGGAGACTCTGTGAAAGACAGTGATGGGAAGGTGGTGATTATTAATAGCGGCTGTGATAAAGTTTGAAAAGAGGAATCCAAAGACACACGCTGAGTGGAAACAAGGACAGTACAATGTTGTTCAGCAAGGGTTCAACGAGTGGTCTTTAGTAGCATCGCCTATGAACAGGAGCTTGTATTGCCGTGCATGTTAGAAAGTGAAATACTTGGAAGTATCACACAGCTTAGAGGTAAAAATCTTCAGAATAGGATTTTATCCTATCTATTAAATCTTATCTTTTCTTATTTCATAGTGCAGGCTGTGCTTCGGTTCTGTGTGAACAGAAGGATGCGCTATCCCCACACCGAAATGCAAATGCTCTGGAGTAACACAAAATCCTGACTACACCAGCACAGGAGAACGTAGAAATTGGAAGGCCTTGGGGGAAAATTAAGCAAGCTGTATCATGAAGAAAAATACTCTGAACAGAAAAATTATTTTGATGGGATTCTTTTGCTTGTAGGAATGAGAGCACATCTTTGCCAAGGCACCGATCCTCAATGTTCTGGGCCCCTCCAGGGACTGCTGTGTATGGAATACTGCTAGCTTGTTCCAACAGACAAGGCGTGCTGGCTGTCGCCATCGTGGCCATGAAATTTATCTTTCTACAAATGAAATACAGGCTTAGGAAGCCAGCAAGCAGCCAAGCCTAGGAAGACAAAACTGGAATCCAGATCCTCTAAATCTTAGTCCACCACTTTACACGGTGACCTGCCGTTTTATCTCAGCCTAAGTTCTTACACCATCCCAACGCCCGCAGCGCTGGCATGGGACTCACAGGACAGCCCTGCTGCTCAGGACCCAGAACTTTCACCTCTGAAACAGCACTAGCAATTGAGTAATTTGGAAAGCTATTCCTCTTGTGCCCCTGTGACCTGCAGTCTAAATGAGAGGATGTTCTTGGGTAACTGTTCATGTAAAAGGTATTTAAGGGGTCCACCACATATTTTAGTTTTCAGCAGTATTTATTAAAAATGAGAATTTTTAGTTCCTGGGAATTCCGTTGTTGAAAAATGGATGATTTAATCTTGAATAACCAAAAGCCAAAATACTGATGTATTCATTTTCAGTTAGCAAATTTCAGCTGAGAAATGTAAAACCACATAATTTTGTCTTGGTTTGAAACTAACTTATCCCTTGGCCTTCCCTTGGTACCTCAGATGTGACTGGTATTCCCATTCTCAACGCTCTGGGCTTCCCAGACAGATTGCCTTTGCCATCGCCCATGGTCCCCCGAGTGCACCGTATCAGCGGAATGCTGGGGGCGGCTGCCTGACTGAGAATAATTTGAACTAAGAAATAACAACTTTTCAAACCAAGCTGTCTCCATTCGAGTCAGCCAACCCTGAAATCTCATAATCAAATTAGTATAATTTTTTTGGCCTAGATATATTTTACTAAGAAAAGGAATCGTGTAAAATTTTTTAAGTAGCCTGACCTACATTGAGAAAGAAATGCATCTTTAGACAGGTGTTTCAGTATTGGAGTTTAGCTGGAAAGTAAATCTGATAATTTTCCTTTAATCTCTACTTTGTTTTTCAAAAAGATATTAAAAGGAATGATAATTTATACTAAAGTGATGGAAATCCAATAATTTAAAAGTTATCTTTTGAGAATGATTGTCTTGTGAAACATTAGTGATTTAAAACAACTCTAACATAGTTCATATTCACATCCACTATCTATTAATTTTTCTGTTCCCATTTTTCTGTCTTGTATATTACCCTGTGCAGCTGCCAAGTACAGTTTATAGTGTGCTCAGCTTTCATGAATTTTTCCTTTATGTTCATGATGAATTTATAAAGCAGTTCATAATGAAAATTTACCATAAGAGAAAAACTTAAAAGGTATTTTTATGGAGCATGTCAGAAATTTTACAATTTAAACTGGGAAGCAGTAAGTGTGAAGTCATTGCCGTACCCACAGTATGTTTTAGTCATCTGTCCACAAGATGCATAAGCTGGAAGAAAAAGGATTTTTAAAAATACTAAAGGAGATTTTCCCCTTCTCAAGAAGCAACAGAAACAAGATTCTGAGATTTGGAGACTACCACTGATACCAAGTCTCTGTAAAAATAACAGCAATGGAATGTTGCTGAAGGAATTGACTCATTGTTTGCTGTCTCCTTCGGTATGTAGACATAGATAAAAAGGAACCGTAATACAACGATGGAACTAATGACAGTTTCCACCATGCTTGCAAATCCCCTTCCAAACAAAAAACAAAGGTGCGAAAAGCGCTGCCACTAGATCCTTCAGCTAAAAGTCTCTAACTTGAACATGACAGTTGCAAGGTGGCATAATGCAGGAGAAAATACAGTCTCATGAAAATAAGTCGTAGGCCAGCTAGAGATTTAAATGTTTAAAGCAACACTTCTGAATCCCCAAGCCATAATCCTCAACCAGCTGTTGCACTAGTACACTTGCTCACAGTAAAATATCGTGCTTAATGAAGCGGTCCATCTTGTAATGATCTCAGACTCTCAGTGGGTTGGAAACCCAGTCATGACTGGGTTGTTGCCGTAATTGTGCTCTGAGGTGCACAGGCGATGTGTGGATGTTTGCTGGAGGGGATCACCATCAGCATTTGATCTGTCCCCAGTTTGATTCAGTGCATAAACCAGAAAATAGGAGAGAGGAAAGTTAGAACTCACTTGTGAGGGCTCATGAAGGAGTAGGACAGAAGAAGTAGATTCTTTCCTGGCCAAGAAACTGGAGGACAGTTATGTTGTGTTTGAAACTAGTTTTGGAAAGAGGGTTATTCTAGAAAACCACGGGATCTAGGTCTACCTGCAGCACTTTCCCCAGTGCTTCGAGTTTGAGGAACACAGGAAAAGAGGGATGCAATTTGCAGAGGTAGAGGTCCAACTTGGAATCATAGAATATCTCAAGTTGGAAGAGACCCATAAGGATCATTGAGTCCCACTCCCAGAACTTCAGAACTAGAGACCAAATGAAGAGATATGCTACAGACCTGGGTATAGTTTGTGTGACTTGGAAGGCTGGCTGACAGCGACGCTTGTGCCACAAAAGACCAAGAGCTGAACTCATGGTGCTTTACTTGACCTTAAAAATTAATTACAGCAGAACTGAGAGTGTAACCTTCAATTTAATTTGTTCCGTGAGCGGGTTGGAGGGGACACCGGTAAACCAGAACTGAAGGTCAGGTTTGGAAGGTCTAGCATAAAACCTTATCCATGCACTCAGACTCAGCAACCATATTTGATGCATTTAAGTGATAGGCACACCTTTTCTGGCACCCATAACAGAGTATATTTGAAATAAACTGAACAATGGAAGTTCTCACTGTATTGAAGTTGCTGAAAAAGTGCCAAAAAGTAATAGGAAATTCACTACAGTAGTAGTCAAATTAGTAACATTTTGATTTATTTCATGAAGTTAAAAACATCAGCCAAAATGCCAACATCTGCACAAATATTTGAAGCCCTTTTGTGAGCCCTTTTGAACGCCTGCGCTGAAGAGCAAGGACTACCTGCCGTCCTCTATGAGACGGCAAGGAGCTGTTGGTGGACTGATTTATGCTCTTTCCGAGGTGGGCAGAGCACGTAAAGCACCGTGGCCCCGTGGGTCAGTGGGCCGGGCTGCATCCCGGGGCGGGAGAGGAGGAAGCAGGCTGTGCCAGGAAAAAGGGTGGTGCAAACCGTTTCCCCTCTGCAACGAGGAGGACGCCTGACGCTGTGAGTCAGAGTTCCCAGGGCAGTTTAGCTGTGCTTCTCCTTTACATAGGCTGCGTTTCTTGGTGGAAAGCCAATGTTCTGGGGTTTGTTTTAGAGAGAAACAGTTAAATCCTTTTGTTAAAAGTATCTGCTCTGGGTTTTCCTTGGTTTAGCGTGGTAAAGCTTCTTCATTGTATTATGCAAGGACTGATTGGAGCAGTTCCCCATGAGATTCAACAATACCGGTGTTTGAAGGGTGTTTTGCCGTTTAGCACTGTGTTACAACGAAGTGTAACTGTCAACTCTCCAATTTGCTTGACAACTAAAAAACCCTGCCACTCGATTCAGCCTCTATGCTTCTTTCCTTGCCCTCATCTGTCTCTGCAGTGAACCTTCTGTTCTGTAATTATGAAACCCTATTAAAAGTCTTGGAACTGAGAACTTCTCCAATTTTTTGGCTGGTACAGTTTCTCACTGCATTAATGGTAATAACAGTCAGTGTGAAAGTAAGCCTGAAACATCCTCAGGCTTTACTATAATAAATATGCCTATTAAGGAGCCATCTGCTAGCTCTACATGTACTATCCTTGTGCGTATAGAATGCTTGGTATATTTTGCCTCTACAATCAGAATTATATTCTAGATATAATTATATTCTAGATATAAATGATGCCTAACTGCCTCTCATGTAGCTCTTAGGTTGCTAGCTTCTCTTAAGCAGTATATTATAATATCTTAAGAGGTTTGCGTAAGTAGCGGAGTGTACTGCGGAGCGGCTTAGAAACGCTCTGGCAGGAATGGAGTAGAAGCAAACGGCTGCAAGGAAATCTACAGCTGGGTAGAGTGGATGGCGAGATGGTGACACCAGTCAAAAATATAATCCAGCAATGACTCAGCTGCTACTCGGGCAGCTTCCTGACTGTTCAGAGTGCCATCGGTTCCAAAACCCATGAGCTATCACGTATGTATTGGCAAAAACACGCGGTCTCATGGTTAGAGCAGGGGACAGAAGAACCCAGCTGCCTCTTTCTGACTTAGCTACACATTTGCTGCAGACGTCTAAGCAAATTCAACTCTCTGTGTTCCCCTAGCTCGGTCTGCAAACTAAAGACAAAAAATGTAAAATGTTGTAAAATAAAAGTTTTGCCTTTAAGGAGATAAAGGCAAAGCAAATATGTTGAAGTTAGTCCTAAATCACTAGCCCTTTTTGCCGTACCTACGAGTAAATTCCTCCCTGTAAGAAATGCCAAAACAAATTTAAAGTTCAGTCTCTCCTGGAAGTCTCTTGCTTTTGAGAAGGAGGGGAAAGGAAAGGCACAGCCACATAAAGGCATTCACTGTAGAACTGCAAATGAGTCGGCACAGTGTTTTATCCTTCACCAGTCCTCTTTGTCTCCTTCTGACGCTTCTGACTGCATTCTTGGAACATCTTGTACATGAATTTATAAGGCTATTTGTTTTATTGCCACATTTTTAACTGCACAGACCACACTGCAGCCTGAGAAATTAATTTGAAAGGAATGGCAGACGGTGTTATTTTGGTTAACAATTGTAGCTCAAACTGAAAGCTACGTGTTTTTCCGTCATTAGAATTTTTTTAAAAAAAAAGCATTACTTTGGCAGAATGTACATGAAAGGTAACTGAAAAGTTGAACTGTGTACAGACCGAAATGCTATCAAGCGGAGTTTAACTGGAAAGTATAGGATGCAAGTACTCCTGGGTTTTACATATTTCAAATTTACAAAAGCCCCCTCAATTTTCTCAACAGTGAATAAATAAGCATCCTTTGTAACGTGACGACGATAAGCGAAGTACACCTGTTGGCAAACGGGATTAACATCAGTCAGAAGTATTTGGAACTCGAGTAATGTTTTTATTAAAAAACGAGCTGGAAGCCACAAGCTGTGCCTGGAAGCGCGTGCGTGTGGGAATCGAGGCCCCCCCAGGTCTCTCTTCAGAAGGCGGTTGGCACCGCTGACCTGCTGGAAGTGATGGATGTGCTGCTCACCTGATCACCTCAGCAGCGGCGGGGGAAGCGCCGCGGGCACAGGTCCTCCTGCAGTCTTTTTGCACCGGCTGATATTTCGGTTGCGCTGGGTAAATTTCATTTTGTGGAAAAAGTGACAAACGTCAGAGAACTAATCTAAGTGCAGAGATTTCATCAGCAGGCTTTTGGTTATTGCGGACTGCGTTATTGGGTGACAGGATCCATAAAGCTCTATGGTAAATAATAAAGAAATTATCGAAACAATATCATTAAAATGATGACAAAATAGGGTCTAGTTGTTTTTACCATTCAAATTCTCTTGAGATAAATGACACAGAAAATGATTACAGAGAAAATATAGAAAATAGCTACAGAGAAGAAATACAGGTTAGACACATTATTTGATGAAAGAAAATAAGAGGTTTTTAAAAATATTTTTCGGAGAAATTAATAGGGAAGACAAGCTTAGGACCTGCAGGGCTATACTTCATGATGTAAAGACACGTTTCTTTAACAACATCACTCCAATCCCTAGCCAGAAAAGTCTGTGGGATCGTCATTTTTTTATGAGAGGATACAAAATCTGTTGAAAAAGGCATTGTTTCCCACAAATATTTAAATTAATTTGATGCATCCATTTGATGCATTATTTTCTGCGCTCATTCTTTGAATGGTACCATCTGTGATATGTTTGCATAAAATGAATTTCAGTCTCACTATGAAATATTTTTTGAAAGTAATTCTGAATTTACTTTGGAAAATGTTCACTGTGGAAATTTGATAAAAGCTCTATTTTCAATCAAGTAAAAGAAAGGAATCTATAATCAATGCTGTTAGCCTCATTTTTGGCTTTCAAATAGCAAACAGCAGAGTATAAGAAATTAAAGAAAAACTTGTTTAATGTTTTCCAGTAAGGGCTACACTGGAAAAAAAATTGTTATGTTTATTGATTTTTTTACATATATATAAAAAAGTGATATTTAGTGCATCAGGCTGTTATAAACTATAGGCTGTCAGCAAACGACGCTAATGCTCTTTATAGCCTCCCCTAAGACATCACATCTGGACCATAATACTGGTACATGAGTAGATGCTGCTGCAACAAAGACACTACCAATTTTATGTAACTGCTAGTTCAGATTTTCCTTACCATGACTGATACATAGTTCCTGAGTCTTTGGGATGCAAAGGCATTTTCAGGAACTACCAGCTTTGTAACATAGTACTAGATACTGTAACTTAATCCAGTATCTCTTTATTTTGTGGGAATAAAATGTTTGTTGAATTTTTGCTGAACATCAAGATCCATATTCATAGAGTACCTGGGAAATTAGTTTGCTGTAGGATTCCAGATTCCTGTTTGAGTCTGAGATTTAGCGATTCACAGCTTTCTCCAGGTATTGAAGTGCTAGGTCAGGAATGGTGATAGCCGAAGGTTCTTTGCTCCGCGTTACACTGGAGCAACAAGTTCCATGTATATTCAACTTACAGCTTAGCAAAATATGTTAGAGAAGTTGTTATAAAAAGAAAGCTTTGACTATTAAGCCTGCTTAGTCTGCCTGCCTTGCCTGTGCTCTGTGCTTTAGTGCCGTGGAACAGAGGAGGCTCAGCCATCTCTGTTTGCTAACGGGCTTAGATTTTAAACGTGCCTTTGCAAATACTGAGCTCTTCCATGAAATAATATTAAAGTTGGCTGAAGAATGCCTTCTCAGATTGAATGGTTACAATGAACTGGTCAGTGCTTAACAGCTGCATGGCTGGAAGAGTATGAAGAGTTTAAATGTCCATGCTGGATCATACTGGTATTTTTTGATATGGAAACTTATAACCTAGACTGCATGACTTAGCATAATGAAAGGCAGCTATTAACAATAAGACCTTGGCCTCAGATAAAAAATTGAAAGGAATGGTCTAAATTTAGTCTTCGTATCCTTGATCATAGTTCCCTGTATTGTCTTCTACCAAGGCTGAACTTAATACAGTTTTACTTTCCCACCTAACAAACTCTTCTGTTTCCCTTTAATTAAGTCTCAAAATTTTGTCTCATCCATTGGAAAAGGATAGAAGTGTACACAGCAACATGTCTCAACTAGAAATCATTAAAACACCGACTCAGCTAAACCATGCGTACCCTTTCTTTTTTGGAGTAATATGAGGTCCTGTGGGACAATAAAACCATTTGCTACTTCTTCTCACCTAGGATGCTCTCCAAGATTGGGATCTCTAGAAAGTAAAAGCAGCCTTTTTCTTTCCAGGAAATAATAATCCAGGAAAGGGAACACTAACTAGGCTTGGATCAGCTTTCAGTGCATTTTGGGGATCAAAGGAAAAAACTCTTAAAAAAAATTCCCCAGAAAATCTGTGACCAATTCTTCTGAAGCAAAAGTGCCAAGAGAGGACAAGAGGAAGGTATTGTCTCCCTATTGGGAGCAAATATACTTCCCCTCTGTTGAAGGTTGTCATTAATCTTTGACTAGAAGAGACGGTATCTACGAAAAGCAGAGGCATAACTGATATTCATCCTTAGAAGGTGAAGTCAGTCCCTATAGCTACCACGGTACTTGATGATCAGCACTGTTCAGGGTGAGCAGCTGTGTCACATAATCAGCAGAGAGCAGGGAAGGTATTCCCTCCCCTCCCCATCCGTCGTCTTCCCCCCGAGTTTGCATCCATCTCATTAGAAAGGAAACTGTCGTGGTTTAGCCCCAGCCAGCAACCAAGCACCACGCAGTCGCTCGCTCACTCCCCCACGGTGGGACGGGGGAGAGAATCAGAAGAGTAAAAGTGAGGAAACTCATGGTTTGAGATAAAGACAGTTTAATAAGTAAAGCAAAAGCTGCGCACGCAAGCAAAGCAAAACAAGGAATTTGTTCACCACTCCCCATGGGCAGGCAGGTGTTCAGCCATCTCCAGGGAAGCAGGGCTCCGTCACGTGTAATGGTTTCTTGGGAAGACAGACGCCATAACTCCGAACGTCCCTCCACCCCTTCCTTCTTCTTCGTCCCAGCTTTATATACCGAGCATGACGTTATATGGTATGGAATATCCCTTTGGCCAGCCTGGGTCAGCTGTCCTGGCTGTGTCCCCTCCCAACTTCCTGTGCACCCCCAGCCTGCTCGCTGCAGGCCAGCACGAGAAGCTGGACTGTCCTTGACTGCTCAGCAACAGCTCAAAACATCAGCACCTTATCAACATTTTCTCATCCCAAATCCAAAACATAGCCTCATGCTAGCTTCTATGAAGAAAATTAACTCTACCCTGGCTGAAACCAGGACAGAAACAAATGTAGAAAGAGTTGAGTACACGGGGATGAAATGTCTCTCATTATCAACCCTAGAAGCACAGGACAAAAGTAGAGTCATGATGACTATAAATATTGTAAGGTTCAGTAGGTCCATGTTCCCTGCGCCTAATTCCTTCTAGCAATCTTTCCACATTAGCCTGCCAAAAACCGAGAGCACCCATAGTGCTGAACAGAGGATACTTTGATAAGTAAGAAAAGTTATCAGGTGGTAGGAAGCCAAGCCAGAATACAGCAGTCTGAAGAACAGAGCTTGAAATTACCAGATGGGCTATAGGAAGTGGAGAGTCAGAAAAGTGCATTTTATTGGCCTATGCCTGTCCCAGAGAACTCATGAGGTGACAGCTGATTTCCACAGGAACAATTTTAGGCCATGTCTGAAGGGTGTGCATGGAATCATAGAACCTTTGGGTTGGAAGGGACCTTTAAAGGTCATCTATTCCAACCCCCCTGCAATGAGCAGGGACATCTTCAACTAGACCAGGTTGCTCAGAGCCCCGTTTTGACTCTCACCAAAGAATTTCCTTCAGTGGAATCCTAAAGTGAGAAGTGTAAGGTACTGGAAAAGTTTGCTGGGTTTTATACTTCTTTGCTAGAGGATTGCAACCAAGTATAGCAGAACCAATGATTAAGCAGGTTTACTGTATTAAAATGAGGAACATGACAAACTGGTGATTCTAATCATATGAACATCTTGCTCTTAGAAACTGGAGAAAAAAAATGTCCTAAGGGATGACAAACTCAAGATGTAAATGAGGATAGTGTTAACTGTAAAGGAGTAGTGATAAGAGATATCAGAGTCTAATACAAACTGCCTGGCTACAGTACAATGTCATTATGTACATTAAGTCTACTGGAATCAGCCAATATACACAAAACCCCTGTCTGAAGACAGATGCTCATGCCTTTTATATGGTGCCCTTGGAATGCTGAAATTCTCTGAAACTTATGTTTCAGATACGACTTTTTTTTAAGGAAAGTTTTAAAAGGAATCACAGAATCATTAGATTGGAAAGGACCTTGAAGATCATCAAGTCCAACCATTAATCCAGCGCCACCATGTCCCCTAAACCATGTCCTGAAGCACCACATCCACACGTTTTTTGAACACTTCCAGTGATGGTGACTCCACCACCTCCCTGGGCAGCCTGTTCCAATGCCTGACCACCCTCTCAGTAGAGAAATTTTTCCTAATATCCAATCTAAACCTCCCCTGGCGCAACTTGAGGCCTTTTCCTCTCGTCCTATTGCTGGTTACTTGGGAGACGAGACCAACACCGTCGTCGCCACAACCTCCTTTCAGGTAGTTGGAGAGAGCGATAAGGTCTCCTCTCAGCCTCCTCTTCTCCAGACTGAACAACCCCAGTTTCCTCAGCCACTCCTCATAAGACTTGTGCTCCAGGCCCCCCATCAGCTTCGTTGCCCTTCTCTGGACACGCTCCAGCACCTCAACATCCTTCTTGTAGTGAGGGGCCCAAAACCCAACACAGCAGTCGAGGTGCGGCCTCACCAGTGCCGAGTACAGGGGCACAATCACTTCCCTGCTCCTGCTGGCCACACTATTCTTGATACACTGTTGGCTTTCTTGTCCAACACAGGACACTGTTGGCCTTCTTGGCCACCTG
>NW_010530295.1:0-1527 GCF_000687285.1 Phaethon lepturus | reverse complement strand
GCGACGTCGCCTGGGGTGTACGGGGTTAGGCTACGACCACTGACAGCGCTCCGTCACAGCCTCTTTCGTTGCCCTCCCCTGCTGGGCTACGAGCGCTCCTGGCGAGCCGGCCACTGTCACCACCAAACATCACCCGTTCTGCCAACGGCTGCTGGTGCTTTCCCGAGCTTCGTTTTCAGAATCGCAGACGCCCCCTCCTCTCGGAGAACGGATGACTCCGTACTTTCCTTGACATCATCCCCTGCCTGGCGCAGCAGGGAGGGGGGCACAACGTCCTCGCGGCACCGGCAGCTCGGTTTGCAGCGCGGCGTTGTGCTTCAGCCCTTCTGCCGCAGTCGGGCAGGGGTAGAGGTGTCGGTGAGACATCCGACTGCAGGGACCGCACGCTTTTCTTCACGATGCGTAAGTGCCACGTGCTTTCTCCTGGAGCTTTGTGCTTGACACAAGTCGATGAAGAAAGAATCGTATGAAAAAGCAGAAAAGCAAATAGAAAAAAAGAACGAGACTACATTTTATGAAAGGTAATGGATAGGCGTTTTTCAGTTCGGTTTCCTGTCTCCAGGACAGAAAACTCCAATCACTTCGGCCACTCGATGGGTATCTTCCCTTAAACGCATCATCGATGAGTAAACCACCACTCCAGTTTCTCTCATGCCATCATGTGATGAGTGCTGCCATGTTTTTTCCAAAAAGAAGTGAACGCACGCAGAGAGGGGTAGCGATGAACGAGGCCTCGATGAAAAATACGAGATAAAATTCCATATAAACTCCTAACAGGAGTTCTATATAACAGTTTATATAAGGTTTAAACTGATACGAATCCTAGTTTTGCGGAGAATAGATCAAGCCTGTGCTGGGAAGCAGTACTGTGAAAAGTGAAAATGTAGCATGAATTAGAAGAAGACAGAGGGGAAACAAGCTATGTACTTAAAAAGAAACTGTTGATATTTGGAGTTTCACAGGGTACAGACTCCCACAGTTCACATACGATATTTTGATGAACATTGTCCACTCTCTAGAAAGAAGCACAAATGCTACGCTGGGCTTTGGAAGAGAGATGAAGTGGATTGGAGGTTCAAATGCAAACTTCTGGACTCTTGGAGGCTGCAAAATTTGTGCTTCCTCTACCCATTCACTTGAATGTCTGCCCCCCAAAATATCCCTATTAAAATTTTCAAGCTAATAAAAGTTAATCACATCAGGGAAATGCTGTCAGGAAAATTGAGCTTATGTTATTGATGTCCAGAAAAGAGAAGGAACAATAGTAACAAGGTACTTTTTTCATTAAAAGCTCTTTTAAATATGGTGATAGTCTGTGGGAGGGCTGAAAAAAATGAGAGAAAGCAAGAATCACATTAAAGAGAAGACAGAAATCAGGGTGGGTACATCTCAGGACAAGCCCCTCTCCCCCACCAGGGAAGGGTTTATTTAAATAGGTTCTAATTGCACTCCTTGTTCTTTCCAGCTGAAGAGGCATCAGCACCACGCAACGAGTTGGAGTTTCACAAACTTCTTTTTTTTTTTTTT
>NW_010530294.1:0-1569 GCF_000687285.1 Phaethon lepturus | reverse complement strand
CACGAGGGCCTGGGCGGTCACGCCATGTTTGCAGCAGGGACATGTTTGGGCAGCACCTTTCAACCCGTGACTTCTTACCACCCCTGTCTAGCAACCCAACCCAACCCAACCCAACCCTAACCCCAACCCCAACCCAAGCCCTCCCGACCACTCCTCCATGCAACAGCCCATCATGACGCAGTCTGGGTTTTAACCTATTTTTCTAAAAGCTGGAAAACCCTAAGAAATACAGGGTATGATACAAATTAAATTTAATTCTACATGCATTTTAGAAGTTTTACCTTTTTCTGCCACCTGTAACATTTAGTCTCTTGCTCAAAATACCTATTTCTACAAGTTTGTTTGTGGTTTTTTTTAAAGAAGCTACACTCCCTGAATCTTTCCTTGTATTAGGGCAATACGGTCCAATATCACACTCCGGTTTTCACCAGGGCACGTTCGGGCCTAGTGTGAAGCTAATTTCTGGTTTTACTATTCTCTCTTCCCAGGTATCACAGTAGCGGGCCAGATTCTCAAGAGAGCTCAAGTTTTTACCAGTCTCTCCCAGCAACAAAGATGTGCCAGCCAGGTTCAGCTCTACTGTGCCAAAGTATTTGTCCATCCTTTGTAACAAAATAAAACCTCAGGGATGCAAATTTTCTGTAGACTGAGAAGTCTTCTTTTACACTTGAAATACTATTTTGTATTTCCATTTTTTCAGTAACCTATTAATTTGTGAGCTTAGCAGGACTACGCCCCGCGTCATGTGTCCCCACTGCATCCCATAAATATTTAACCCTACTGGAAAACAATAATTTTCTAACTCAAAAAACAGTGTTACAGAAATTAAACAATTGCTAAGTGACCACTGTGCTTTTTCATGAATCCCATCTACTTTATTAAACCAAGACAAGCCAAGATAGCCAATTACAATGCACTAAAATGTACCGTCAACTGACTGGGAAAGGCTATTATATTTTCAGCTTCTGTGTAGTTCAATGAAAATTAGAGTTAAATGCGTATTTTGAATGCAATAGGTTATTACTATGAAGTTAATCATACCATTACTTTTTATTGTGGGCCGGTATATAGGAGTTTAAAGGCACCCTGACAGAGAGGAATAAATGAGGCCAGCCCTCGCTGCAGCCCCTGACAGTGGGGTACCGCACCGGGCTTAATGGACCCCCCTGAAGTCTTCTCAAATTCTGTCACTTGTAGAATTTGCACTTGACTTTTGCAAACATTAAATGTTCTTGTCACCGAGAACTAATTAAGAAATCTGGACCACTATTGCCGAGCTAATTTTGTTCAGGTTGACTGCATGTTCAAATCTGACTCTAGATGCTCATCTAATGTATACGGTGACCAACTATTTCGGTTGGATTAAGGTAATTACCTAGCTCAACACTTTTCTGATACATTTTACACTAATGGAATCCGAAGCTTTTATACGCTTCTCCATCTTCACTTCAGAGGACTGGGAGGGCGAAGAAAAGCCAGAGCCTAGCTAATCACCAGCCTACAGGACAGCGCAGCTCCGCTTAGGCTCCCCGGCGGGGGAGGCAGCAAACCACGTGCCGCCTGAAAAGG
>NW_010530293.1:0-11038 GCF_000687285.1 Phaethon lepturus | reverse complement strand
GGAATGTTTCCAGGGACAGGGCATCTACCACATCTCAGGACAATCTGTTCCAGTGTTTTACCACCCTGGATGACGTACGCCTTCTGTCGCATTGTGCCATTTCCGAGTTCTGGCAGATATAAACCCTTACAAACCTTCACTTGCCTTCTCAAAATAAAATACTAGAAGCATTTTGACATGACTGAACATATATCCCTTCCCACAGTCATGCCTTATCACCTCCATTCTCTAGTGAGATCCAGTCCAAACCCACCCTGGCAGCTGATCCCACTTCTTGGAGTATAAAGGAGGCTAACAGATGGGGTGCTCCTACAAAAAACTTCCATCTCCCAAGACACCTTCTCTGGACCCAGCCGCTCACTTTGTCCCTAAGCTGCAAGGTCCTAGGTGCTGCTTTGCCCCCAGCAAGACGTTGGGGATGGAGGTCCAGGACTTCATGCCTCACAATGACTCCTAGCTCAGGCAGGGACAGGACTGTCACAGCCCTGCTCTTACCTCCATCCACATTTTAAAGTCCAACTTTTGCTGATGGGAAGCTAATGCCCGATTCAGAAAATGGGATTCTTACAAAAGTGCCAGAAAGTTCATTTATATCTGGTTATAGTTTCATAAACTCCTTAAAATTCAAAAGTCAGAGCTAATTTCAACATCAATTGCCTAAATATTCAGCCAAATTGCTTTCCTGCTCCCAAATCAGAGGGTAAAAAGCCAGGCCGATGCATCTCAAGGTTTGCAAACATAATTGCTTTGGCATCCATAGCTGTGAAGTACTGACAGCTCCTCATAATATCCAATCTGCTTGAATATTCAAAAGTTAGACTTCAGGGATTACTGGAATTGATGTAGTTTTCCTTCTTTTTATTTAATGTGTTTGGGCTCTTTTACGCTGTAAACTGGACTTTATGGACCCTTTACTAATGGTGTCAAATAATGTCAAATACTAATATTTTGACACGGGCCAAATATACATACACACACACCTCTCTCTCTCTCATCAATAAGACATTGTTACAAACTTAAAAAAGCAACAAGACTCAGACACAGGAAGAGGGTTAATCCCTACTTATAGCTGCTTTTCAAAAAACAATGATCTTTCAGGTTCACTGGCATCCTTTATATATAACTTCTCTACCCTCCAAAACAGCTACCAGTGGTGCTTCCCCGTGCTCTTTACTTAGCGGTTGGCCATAAACTATGAGATCACAAAATGCACCCAGCATCCTTTGATTAGGATTCTAATTTATAATTATATTCCTGTTAGAAAATATCCCTACATAAAATATTTATTAAATTCTCATTCATCCATTTGTAAGTGATTTCTGTCAGACATGAACACAACATCTCTGTTTTTCATAGCAGTAGAAGCTGCCAGAACGGTTGACAAACACATAAAAATGGACTTTTTGTACACACCTACTCCGGGTTTCTGGTTTGGGGAAGGAAAAGCTTTCCTCTGCCCAGATATATACCGTAAATAGTGCAGCTATCTAACAATTTTGGCAGGTATAATTTCCTAAGAAAAGCAACAGCCAGCTGGAATATCTTAAAAGAAATCACAAGGCTTTTCTATTATGTTCAAAACTTCCCGATAATTCTGAGGCTGCCATGCATATTTCGTACAGAAATACAATTTTTTTTTTTTTTTTTAGATTCAAGTCCTAATCAATTAGCACCTTCCTTTTCTACCTCCCTGCCCCTGGCTAGAACACCACTTCTTTTCCCTGACCTACACTACCCACACTTAACGAAGTTGTGGCTGCCTAAGCATTCTCCCACTTGACATGTTAAAATCGTTTTTAACAGCTTAGTTTACGACTGAATGCCTGTAATTTCCTAACACGTCCTGAGGCAGTTTCCTAAACTGTGTCATTATCCCGACAAGTCTTCAGGGATAGGGCTAAACAAGGTTTAAAATGTTATCTACAGCGTTCCTTCGGGGCTCTTTTTTCATAGTTTTCATGAGTTTCTTTTTTCATGAGTTTTCATAGTTATTTGGAAAATATCAATGGGGGGAAAGGGCTTTTATTTTTTTTTTCATTTGATATTGTATTTCTACAATATATTTCCCACAACTAAGTCATTGTCCATTTTCATTTATAGAAGTATTTTTTTAATTGCCTCTTTTGTATCTTCTCAAAATGCTCTATCATTAATTTCAGAACACCTTCTTCTACTGAAGACTTTTTTTCCTAAACTGCTATTAGGAAGGCTCTTCTCCCTTATTATATGTTTAATTTTTCTAACACTCTACCTGCACTAAATTTTACAAGAGTATTGTAAAACATTTCTGAAATTAAAAAAAATTATATTTTATCACATTAATTATAAAATCATTTCAAGTTTTACAGGAGCCATTTTTTCAATTTATTTTACTCTTACTCAGCATCATCTTTTTCAAAATTACAGCCATTACATGTCTCACTGTTTCAGTGAGGGGAAAGAATCTGCAACCTCATAAAAGCTATACTCTTTCTTTTTTCTGCCCCTCCTTGAAAACGCACCACAGAATTACTCCAAACATCTGGGCGTCAAACGGAACTGAATTTTTTTATGTAGTACAAGTAGCTCAGCAAGGTTATTTTACCTTCATTTTTGTCTTTTTTACAAACTGATAAAAGTGGGGATTACTTCACTGACATAAAGTACAGACACACTAGAAAAATAAAACTGGCTCCTTCTACTTTTGACTAAATTTGAGTATTTATTTCAAAATAACAGGGTGAACCACAATTGTTGGCCGGACTCAGTGTACTTGGGAGAGAGTCACTAGCAGAACATCGTGACCAAGATTAACATTAAGATCTGTAAGATTACTGAAAATTACAATTAAGAGAGAATTTGGGGTTAGAATTCTGGCAGAAATGAACAAACTGCTTTGAACGATACCTACGGCTACAGGTGGTCTCGTCTATTTGTTGGTTACATCGCTGGGATTACGCAGCACCCACTTGCACCCAGGACCACACTTTTGGCCCCTTATGCTTTTAAAGCAGTGCGTGACCATCAAATAGTTCAACTTCCTCTGTTGATGTAAAGCCTGAATATGCCATAAGATGACCATGCCAACAGAGGTCAACGTAACAGAAGAAACCTATTCAAGCCCATACTGGAGCTTGTGCGGAGTCTGAATTGAAAGACTTGCTCGACTCCCACAAGGGCAGCCTCTTCCGACAAGGGAAGATTCTCCGGAGCGGGTTCGGAGCCGCTGTGAAGCCAGCTCCCAGGCACACCTCTGGGTGGCTGGCACGGAGGTCCTCCTCGCAGCAAGCAGAGGCTGGTGACACCCTAGAAAAACTGCTCAGAGTTGGAGCCGAGCAGAAGACCCATGTTACGAGGTTTCTAATGAGTGCTGCTGTGAAGCCCACAAACACAGAAATCCTGCGTGAGTAGTTATACCTGCTCTTCTCCAAAACCCAGCAACATGCATTTTGAGCCTTCCCATTCAAGCAACCCGTTTCCTGTGTTTATCCACTGGCATCCACGACAAAGATGTTTCTGTTACCTTGTAACGTGTCAAAACAAAAGGCTGAGCTGGATTCCAGTCAGTCAAATTAACATCCAAGGTATCATCTAGCTCCAAAGAGCATCAGTGTAATTTCAATCTATAAATTCCAGATTTATACTATAGTAATGAACAGAATTCCATCGCCAAGTTTGATTTGCAAAGCTAAAACACATCCTTTGCCACATTTTTAAACCTATTGAGGTCAATAAAATCACTAAGTGAGAACTAGCATTAGTTCTCCAAGTACAGCGCAGAATCACATTTCAAATTCCCCTTTTTGGTTTTAGGAAACATAAACAAAACACAGTAAATAAAATAGAAAATTAAATAAGGATTCTAGCCCCAGACAGCCACATTTTTTCTCACATAAGATTGCCTCTAGCACATTTAAGTTAATAAAAGGGAGGAAAACTGTAGGAATAAAAGAATGTATTTCTTATAAATTTCTTAATAAATTTCTTATAAATTTAGTGATAATGTATCATATTTAATAGAAGATAGGTTGAGTAAAACAGACACCTGCTAGTAAGACAAATTAGGTATTTCTACACTTCATATTTTGACTTTTTATTTTCCTTAAGTCAGGTTCCTGTTCTTGACTATATGCCAAAACTAGCTATAGCTAACCTAGTTCAAGAGTTAACTGTTTGGTTCTGAAAATTAAATTATGAAATGTAGTTTATTTTCATTTATGTAGTAGAATCATTTCTCCATTAAAACACAGTTGATTCGAAGTGGACATTGATTAAATATTAACATAGTTGTGTAATGCAATTAAAAGATCACAAAGCTAGAAACAAAGCATTAATGCTCACTAAATATTTTAAAGAGACTAAAATATTCCCTTGAGCCAGCAACCCACAATTATTTGCTTTATAACTACCAGAATGATATTGCCTCTTTTCATCAGATTACAGATTAAATCAAATTTGTCCGAAGTAATTTTTTACATCCAACTGGTTTTCTTACCTATTTGAATGGAATTTTGGCAGAAGATTGTAATGTTTCCTATTCTTAAACTTTTTCGTATTAAATTCTGTTTAAAAGGTAACAGATAGCTTAACGCACTACAGGAAGATTCTTTGACCTAATTGCTATGACTAGTAAGCTTTAACATTTTTCTCCCCAGTTATTTAATTGTTTCACAGTAGGAGCTCAATCATTTTCTTTCCTGTTGGTAGAGGGATATATCTTTCTACCTTCCATGTAAATATTCTTAAATATTAACAATGACCTAGCAAGTTGATTAACTTTATTTATTTATTTATTTATATTTTAGCTTGAACTACTGATTGAATGGAAAGAAGAAAAAGAAAACCAACTGTAACTCTTAAATGGGTTGCTGGAAAGTACCCGATGAAGAAAGCGCTGACAACCACTGACATGGAGCTCCAGCACAAAAATAATTGACACTGGCCAGCAACAAAAGCCGTAGGTAAATAGTTAGTGACAAGCAGAGACATGATTGAAGCCCCTTGCCATTCAGCTCAACCACCGGGACAGCCTCTTGGCTGCGGAGCTACTCGGAGCCCTCCCTCCTGAGCGCTGGAGAAACGCCCAAACGGAGGCTTGCTCCATAACCTTCCCTGCAGGGTCCACCACAGGAGGCTTTGTCAAGCTCATCCACTGGGCTGCTGGCCCCGAAGCCACGCCGGGCAAGAGGCTACAGCACATTCGTGACACCTGCCCTGTCTCCATCCTTTGCGGATGGCGGGTCAGCGGCTGGCAGAGCGTCTCCATCCTTTGCGGATGGGGGTTCAGCGGCTGCAGCAGCCTCGGGCTCTGCAGGAAACTCAGACTCATTTCCTGAACCCAGGGAGCCCCCAGGTCTCCTACGCCAGCCCTAACCACCAGCATACACAGTTCTTCTCAGCACTCTTCTTGTGCATCAAGTATTTAAAGTATTCGACAGACAAAATCTCATAAAATGTATGTTCCTCACTGAGCTCACTACAGGACGTCCTGCAGCCGAAGGGTTAGATCCATGCCGAGGAGGTGGCACACCTGGGCTTACAGGCACCAAAAAGAGCTATGTGAACATAACTAGATCCACAACATAAATTAAATCTGTATTTGCTCAGACCTAAACAAGACTGAGCTGTGTTACATGTATCAAAGGCAGGGTGGGAGGAAGAGCACAACAGCAACAAAACAGGCTTTACAACGAAGGATTTCATTTCAGTTATCCAGGTAATGTATTAACTCACTTAGAAATCTCTTCTTCTGTGCCTCTCCTGCAGAGAAAGCATGTGAAAATAAAACTAGGAGAAATGATCATGCAACGAATACAAGTACAGTCCCCAGCTATTACAGGCAGTGGAGTCACCAGGCACGACCCAAGCTGGAGAGAACAGACCGCGTAAATCACCTTCGCTCGCTACTTACAGTAAATCACTCTCACCCATCTTGACCTCTCACAAATTTGTTTTGCAAAGCCAGAGTTATCGAGCAAGTAATCTAATCTGAGCAAGCCCAGGAACAGCCATACCTGCATGTATAAATAGCTGTCTTCAGAAAAGCAATCTAACCTTTGCTCGTTAGCGGTCCTGCACAGACTGAGCAGCTGCCAAACAAATACTGAACCTGGTAAAAAAATCCCAGGAAGTTCAAATAATGGTGAAGTTTCTTATGCCCGTCATTGAGGTCAAAAACATTTCTGCTTGTCACGGAACCACTGACTGATGCCAACACAACTTGCAGCTAACCGTCCTTGAAACATTTACTGGGCTAAACTTTCAGCGTTATGATTTCATATATGCGTTAAACAAGATGTTGTAACAGTTCATCACAAGCTTCCTTCTGCTTCATAAAAGAATGTGAAACATGGGAAATGAGAAGTCAATTGCTTTTTCTGTCCGTAGATGAATGTGTGAGATGCCAAGGTTGTCTAACAGATGCACAGCATTCGCTCCCTACAGCTCAGCATCTACAGATTCACAATTTTGTGTATACCCTGACGTGGCAGAAAGGCATGATACGTTTCAAGGCAGCATTTATGGAATTCGGAAATCAGTCTAAACCCGCAGCTATTGACAGGGACATCCAGATACTCACCTTCAGAAGGACTTCATGCTTCTGAACTTCTTCCTCAAACTCCTCCCTCTTTCATCGTTAAACACTGACTTTTTAACCACAATTTATTATGAAACAAAAGCAGATCTTGAGCAAAACAGGTCTTTTATGAATGTCCGTATTAACAGCAAATCTCACTAGCTGGGACCATTAAAACATGCAGGTCTCACAAGGCTTTGCCAGTTTGGAGACAGTCAAACTGAACATTCCAAAGTTCCTGGTCCAGCAGCAGCCCCCGAGGCACTGGGAAACCCCACTTGGATGTGCCAGAATTCAACGAACAGGCACTGCAGCCAGCGGAGCCGCAGGCGGCAGCGGCCAGACCTCTGCTAGCAGTTAGCATCGCCACACGGAAGCCCACCCTCAGTTTCCAAATTCAGGTGGCAGTTTTAGAAATCAAATGATTTTAAATCTATAACAGGAAGTGCCTAAAAAACCTCAGAAGTAACTATGCGTGAGTTTGTTACTGCATTTTCAGAAGGGACTAATAAATGCTGAAGGATGTGGCTGTTTCAAACAAGAACCTCCTGATACCAGATTAAAAACCCCAGACCACAGCCCAGCTCTCTGCCTGTGGTCTGGGACATGCAGAAAGCGCCGAGCCTCCTGAGACCAAACGGCTCTGTGTTGTGACAGACCTTCTCCATCCTGCAGATGCTCATGACAGACTTGGAGACATCACATTATACAAAGCAGAGACTAATTTAACCTTCAATGGGCAGGTGGCTGCGTGAGGCTGAAATAGCCACGTTTTTATGAACGCTACAAAATGTTTGTAAATGTAAAAATGTTTCCACTGGGGTTTGCGTAACAGTGATTTGAGAGAGATGGGAACAAGCCAAATTAAAAAAATCTCCTGAAAAAACAGTTTTCTGAGATGAAAATGAGAGTCAGAAAAAAGCTCCATATAGTGATACTGTCAGCTTCAAAAAAGAAGCAGATCTTCATCCCTGTTTCATGATAGAAGAAATAGGTACCAGAGAGCAAAACACAGCTTGGCTCGCCATTACAAATATTACATTGCAGGTCTGTTGTCAACATCATCAGAGAAAAACATAAGCCACACTTAGAAAATCCATGGGATAAAACCTATTCTTCTCTTGTAAGGAATGAGATTAATTACTTTCAGGAACTAAGCTATGTTTCCAAAAGGAAGAAACACGAACAAGAAACGCCTTCCTCTGTGTTCTCACCCCACTAAATCCCTCCCTCTCCAAAAGGTGATGATTCCATGTTGGAGTAGAAATTTAGGTACAGAAATCAAAGTACAGGAAGCTTCATTTCCACCGAGCTGTTCCATTTTGAAGCCTGTGCTTAGCATACTTTTTCCCAACACTAATTTTTTTCAGAAACTTCTATGCAGAAAGTACATGGCAAAACAGAAAAGTCTCTTGGAAGTACAATTTTTATTTGAAGAAAGAAAATGTAGTCCACAGATATGCCACCAGGTGAATTTTCTTTTATATATATATTTTAAAGCTAACATTTTTAAAAAATCTACATTCAGTGTTTTTCTTCCTCCTGGTTACAAGACTCAAAATCCTTTAATTTAGGGAGAAAAAAAGAATTAAATTATTTTTCCATCTCTGAAGCCAAAAAGATGTCATAGTATAAATGCAAGTTTCTACCATCTCTGTTGTCCCCACATCCCTTGGTCCCAACATCGGTGTTTCCATTGCAGTGACCTGCAGATTTCCCACCATAGCCAGTCTGCGCAAGATTCCTTCCTAACCTAACACACTTCCTTTTCTTCAAGTTATTCTCCATACACAGACTCTGGGCTACATCTGGGCTTGTTTTCTACAAATGAATTCTGCTATTGCTAAGGGAAGAGGTGACAGTGGCAATTTGGAACACAACCAAGTTGCAACTATCACATTATTTTTTATATTTTTCCTTCCAGTCTCAGCTCAAACTGTTCAGAGCAGAAAGGACTCATCTTCAAAACAAAATCCAAATCTGAGAACGGGTACCAAGCACTGTAATGTGCATGTGTGAGGGTCCTCACTGCTATTTTTTTAACATGCAGAGCACTTGGAAAGTATCCAGGCATTATTATACTTATTGCAGCCTCCAACACTTCAAGTATGTCTCAGTTTCAGCAACTGTTTCCAGTGACTGCCCTTCCTGCAAGCTGGTGTCTTCTCCCTCAATATCAGAAAGTTGCACCTTCAAATGAGCGATGGCAGACATCAACCTACAGACCCCAAAACCCAACACCCCTTGCCATCGGACACGTGCTTGGCTTAGGGTTTATTAAAACTGAACCTCCTAAACCTAGAGAGAGCATTAAAAACCCTGCTCAATGTATTGTATTTCACAGTTTGGAAGTAGCTGACTGCTTTGCTGTTGAATTAATGGTTTTCTTTTCTTGGTTTTCTCCATATGGCTCACCTTCATGCCAGCCATATAAGAAAACAGTCTTTCTAATATAGAGCTATATAAAAGAAGGTTTATCTTTCTCTGAACTGCACACACAAGGTCATAAAGTTCAGACTTAACAACAACGCCGTGCTGTCGCACGGAGTCCAGTAAGGCCATGCCCTAACCTCAAAAGAGACTGCTTGAGCTACTGAGTCCATGCCAAGCAGCTCACGTTTCCAGCCCAGACAAGGTCAGAAACCATCTACTCACACACCTAACTCAAAGCACATATACAACTATGCCAAACCCAGGACCTGCGATACAAAATGCTGCAAGTCTAAGCTACAACGATCAGGAAGAAGAACCAAAGGCATCACTAATGAAGAGCTTCACCAGAACAGCAGGGAACTTCTTAAGCTGAAATGCTCAGTTAATGTTAAATTATCATTAATTTAACCCTAATCCACATTCCAAAGCATGACAAAGTAAATCTGAAAAAACAGAAAGTAATTCCGAGTTTATAACACCCAGTCAGTCTTAAGCAGTTTCACCGCTCCTCCCTTTTTCTCCACATAAAGCCAGCTATCAGCTCTCATTACTTCCTTTGCAGCTGCATCTCAGTGCCATGGTCTGTGTAAGTTTGCAACCATTAGAGAGTAACACTACGTCCAAGAAGATGATAAAATGACTATTCAACAAAGAAGTGACAATCCTGAGGTCCGATGTGAAGGGCCACCATAGCTGCTGGCCAGAGGCTCTGCGCTGGAATCAGAAAACATCCAAAAAGCTTTTTCAGAAGTTGGCCCTTCTAACCAACGCCACAACGCCAGTTGGCTGCAGCTGGCAAAGCAAAAGCTTTTCCGTTTCCAGCCCTGGGACAAAGCGCAGGCCAGAGTTGGTCAGAGAGTGGTTTGACACGGTAACCCCCAAAAGTCTCAAGGGGCTACACGTCTTCTCAAGCCAGAAGACCAAGGTCATTGCATTGCGCATTTCCAGCAGGGTCCTGCTTTGGCACAAAGCAAGAGAGAAAACGCTGCACCTACACGGTGTGTAGGGTACAAGCAGGGCAACTCCTTCATTTCACCTTGGTCAGCTCTTCTCGTACTTCTGGCATTTGTCAGGGAACAGTGATACTGATCTATATCCTCCTTATTTGGCCAAAATTCACTTGCAGTCATCCAAAACATTTTTGCTTAACACTTAGCTAATAAAATGCATGTATACTGTCATCAAAAGAAATAAATCCGTATGTAAAAGCAGCGACAGATACATAAGCTACTTTCCAGACCACTAACAACTCTATGCACTTACTTCAATTGCTTTGGAGGAAGAAACTGTACATGAGTGGAAGAGCTGAAGATAGACGAAGAGAAACTATAGTGCTACAGCAGCATGAATCAGGGTATCACTGACCTACAACCATCAAGTGCATCTCCTGTATCGCACAAAGTCCAGGATCCAGTTGCTCCCCTTCTCACCACAAACTGAGCAGATTATATTTTTGTCTCCATATACTGCTTGCAGGAAAATTAAATTTCAGAAAATAATTCGAAGTCAAACTATAGTTCCACTTTTGCTGCAATTTTCAGGAGAATGTGAGGGGAATGAAGTGTTTGCAGGCTTTACAGTAAGCAGCCTGTCTTCTAAATTCTGACAGCAACACAGACTGAAAAAAACACTTTACCTTTATAGATGAAAATGCATCGCAAAATTCAAAATGTTAATACTTTTACGTTTTTAAAAAATTAATGAAAAACCCCATTATTACATACGAAAATGTGAATTCCCTTCTAACAGGTATTACTACAACTATCCCTGTGGCAGGATACTTGACTAAATCTGATGTAATGAAACAACCCTCAACTTGTGCTCCCTGCACTGCCTATGGAGTTAACGATACGACTGCTAAGGTAAAAATCCACTTTTAATTAAGAAGCCTACATACCGCAAAGTACTTAGCCATTGCTTTGAGCCAGAAACCCAGCGACAGTTTCATTAAAATCACCTGGTTTATCGCTCCTGGTGAAATAAGAGCCACCTAAGTATTTTCTGCGCGAGAGCGGCGCGCGGCGCGGCGCCGGCTGTCCCGCGCCACGA
>NW_010530292.1:0-811 GCF_000687285.1 Phaethon lepturus | reverse complement strand
TCCAGCTCAGCAGGCTGGGTACCTGGAGAACAATTGGTCTTGCCATTAAAGACTGAGGCAAAGGCGGCATTAAGTACCTCATCCTTTGTCACTATGTTTCCCTCTGCATCCAATAAAGGATGGAGATTCTCCTTAGCCCTCTTTCTGTTGTTAATGTATTTATAGAAACATTTTTTTTTGTGTTTTACCACAGTAGCCAGATTAATTTCTAGTTGGGCTTTGGCCCTTCTAATTTTCCCCCTACATAACCTCACGACAACTTTGTAGTCCTCCTGAATTGCATGCCCCTTCTTCCAGGGGTCATAAACTCTCTTTTTTTTTCCATGTTATAATCTCGATCAGTAAACAAACTTAATTCTAAAAAATAGCCTCCAAAAACTGAAGATCTCTTAGACTGAAGAGTGCATTTGAGAAAGCACTAATCACTGTAATAAATACTGGGGTGGTTGTATGGAGAAATCTTTTATAATTCTCAGTTGGATTCAGATCAGGTTTACTGATTGGCTTTTGTCAAGCGAACACTCAGTTCACACAAAAAGCATCAAAAGCAACATACAGTACAGTAAACTTTATGTAGAATTCTCTGGAGAGCTCAGACAGGAAAGGTGGGATTCATCTCACTTCATGTTACATGTCTGCATACATAAAGGAAGGTACCTTTAAAGGTCATCTAGTCCAATAGTCCAACCCCCTGCAATGAGCAGGGACATCTTCAACTAGATCAGGTTGCTCAGAGCCCTGTCCAACCTGACCTTGAACATTTCCAGGGATGGGGCATCTACCACCTCTCTGGGCAACCTGTGCCAGTGTG
>NW_010530291.1:6996-9133 GCF_000687285.1 Phaethon lepturus | reverse complement strand
CAGACACAGGGGAAGCTTCTGGCAGCTTCCACAGAAGCCGCCCCCGCAGCCCGGTCTGCTACGAAAACCTTGCCGTGCAAACTCAATACAAAATTCCTCTCCTTTTTTCTGGCATTCTGGATATCTTATTGATAAAAGGTGTATCACAATGCTGCATTCTGGCAAAATACCTTGGTTCTAATGGATCTGTCAGTTTTCAACAGTAAAAAAAGAATTAAAAGTCATTATAATCTCTGCTTTTTAAACCTCATCTTTCCATAATCACTGTTTTCTTGCTTTTAAATGTATTAGTGTGGAATTCCTCAGAGTGCAGTGGAAAAATGCAAATTCTATCACACTTCCGAGAAGTAGAATACAAAAATATTCCCATTTTGGACACTATATGGGCGCAGCCTCTATGAACAAAAGCAACACAAGCTTTCCATTAAAGTCACTGGAAGTTGGATAAGGTCTTAGCTTTCACCAAAATAAACCATTTAATCAACCTGAATAAAAGAGGAAGAAAATATAACACATGAACGGTACCCAAATTTTTTCCTTCGACAAAATGTCTTTTTTATAGAACTGTAACTGATATTTTAAAACCTATTTTCTCAGTCTTCTTTCTACATGGCTGAACTTCCACTACGGCAATGGGTTGTTAAATGGGTATTGCAAAAGGGATGGGGATTTTTTTCTTTCACTCTCCCTCTCTCAATCAAGATTAGCCAACTCCTCATTAACATATGCTATATAGAAAATTTCTAAGGGTTTTCTAAAGACTGCAGGTTCTGTATTTCTCTTGCAGTTACAGAACAGATTCTTGGATTGATGCCTAGAACAGACCCAAGATGTGTATCTCTCAGCATGCTCTGTCATGTGCTATTGGTTATAAAGCTTGCAATTGTTATACAGCTAGATTAATGCCTTAAGCATACCTTTGCCATTCAAGGAGAAGGTTTAAACAAAACAAAACCTTTCTTCTCCTAGGAAAGTTCAATGAGAATGTCAGCACGACAAAGCAAGCTGGGAATATTTTCTTAAGAGAAGATCTTGTGATTAGTGTAGCTTTTGTTTCTGGCAGTATCTGGTTAATTGCCTGGAATATTTTACAGACATCAATTTCTCTAGGCATTGGTTTATTCTTTCCCCTATTTTAAAAAAAGGTGGTATTAAGTTTTTGAACTTTTTCTTCCCCCTTGACTGTGCTGAGTTTTCAAATGAGAAGAGTTCACAGATGGAACAATGGAAAGAAAACACACCAAGTAGGAAATAACGCTGTCAGAAGACAAACAATCCTTAAAAAAATCAACTGACACCAATTGTTTCCTGCCACAATATTGTAAGCTTTCCAGTACAAAAAGGCTCTAGTACTGTCACGCACAGATCTCGCTCTGCCCATGAGAAGACACTATACAGGAGAACAGAGTCCCTAGAGAAAAGAGAAATGATTTCTCAAAAGGCATACAAAAGATCAATATCAGGATTAGGAACACATTTAGATCTTTCATCAGGCAAATGTCCTTTTCAGGGGACAATACCTATCTGTACTTTCTCACATCTACTGCAGAATTATCGGCCACTGAGCACATTTCTGAAGAGTTAGGAAAATGTGCAGATAGCCCTTTTGCTTTACAATATACAATTATAAAAATGGAAAGCTAGAAGGTTTTTTGTTAGCCTTAATTGTCTTTTATATTTATGTGTATTCTGAAAGTAAGCTTACAGTGCTGTTTTGTTCTGGAAAGCATGTCTGTAGAAATGCTCAACAGAATATGAAACTTCATACATTCCTTCAAAAACTGACAGTAATGGAGCTTTATAACTCATATGCTAAAATGTCAGAAAGAAGACCTGAAACTCAAAATCATGTATCCCATCTCTGCCCTTCTGACCATTTTGTATGCAGTAACCTGTATGCACCGCTGAGTGGATGCTGAAACGTATCTTTTCATCCATAACTTCGCAGTAGCAAGTTTCTTGTACTAAATTTACTTTGTATTTTAAAAGTTTAAAAGTTGAATGATTGTCTATTAAAGTCACTACAGAATTTCAGCTCCTGTGGAGAAGGAAATCTTAAAGGCTTGTGTTCAGTATACAACCAATTCAAATACAAACACTGTAATGACATTGGAGATTACCTTTTTATCATTCAAAT
>NW_010530291.1:0-6965 GCF_000687285.1 Phaethon lepturus | reverse complement strand
GTGTAAGGTAAAGAGGTGATTTTATAAAAGACATAATTATAACTGCTTTTGAAGTGAGTTGTGATCACAATCTACTGGAAGGGTGGGTAAGTATTTGACTGTGGGACTAGAATTTTAACAGATGTGGCAAATCTATCTCCAAACAATAGCTTTTTCATTGGACGGCATCAAAAACTGCTACGCTTTTCCATTGTGGTTTCTCTCTGTCATTGTCCACCTAGCACTTTAAGATTTATCCTCTTAACAATCATTAAAACTTGAATACAAGCTCTTCTCAAACTATATTTGTTTCTATGTAGTGTAGCTATTCATCACCATGATAAATGAAGGACAGTTTCTTTGAAAGCTGGAAATAGCCAAAAAACCTCTTTGGCTATTTGAGCCTCATTCGGGGAAATCTGCGGAGTAATGCCTTTATCCCACTCACAGCATCTGATACCTGTATCCTCCCATGAGTTCACTCATCCTGCACACTTATTCAGGCACTATGTCTCTACGATTCTTTGACCATTGTGGAGTGTCTCCTAGGTGTTAGCTTCCTACTGCATCATTTAGTGAGAAAAATGTTGTGTGCACTCATTCTGAGACAGGAATCTCATCAAGAGGAAAGGAAAGAATTCAAGTTTCGAAACACTGGCAAAGTCATAATTCATTTCTTTCTTAAAGTTCTATTTCTTTCCACACATGGCTGATACCACTGAAAAAGAAACATAGCTTGGATTCTGTATAGCTCTACCAAACAGGAATAGACTGGTAATATAGCACTGAAAAGAACATGTCTCTACTAAGCATTTTCTGAGCTAAATTTCAAAGTCGTCAGATGAGAGTGTTGCTTAAAGCTCTGTAAGAAAAAAATCCACAACCCTTCATGTAAGAAAAAGCAAACAGTTATATTACTTAAGATCGCAAAGCTGGATGAATTTTTTTTTTTTTTCCCCTAAAACTTAATAACTGACTTAGGATAAAATTGACCTTTGGTCAATGATCATATCTGAGGAATTTCAGCTATGGAGGTGAAAGTTTGACAAAGTCAGAAATAACTGAAAAGGACAGAAAGAAAACATTACAAAAACTGTAAATGTCACTATGTTTTCCATCTGGAATACCATTGCTAGTACTTTTACAGTGCAGTACAGACAGCAGGGTAAGGTGATCTATGGAACAACAATCTGTCATTAATAAAAAGGAAAAACATCACGAAGACTGGAGATGAGATCATGGATCATCCAGAAGACCACCTACTGAAGAAAAAGGCAAAGAAGAAAAGAAAGTCTGTTTTAGCCAGCTTCAGTTTCTTACTGGACTGACCCTTGAACCACTAAGTCATCAGTTTCCAAATATTCAGTTTTACTGGCCAATTACTCAGCAGAACATGACATGATCAATGATCTGAAAGTTTTCAGCTGGTTGTATTGATCAAATCTATAAACAAAACACAACTGTCAGCTGTTCTGAGCTTACTGCTGATGAAGTGATGTTTAAAATAATTAATGAATTAATGCTTGAAAACAGAAAATAAAAGCTTAACTGATATAAAAAAGTAAAAATGTATAGTGCTCAATTAGTTAATAATTTTCCTTATAATTGATTTTTTAAATTGTTTGGCTGGCAAAACAGAGGTGTGAAACAGCTAGCTATAATAGCTCATTTTTTTAATTTCTGTTAATTATTTCTAAAGCTGAAGGAAGCAGGATCACTGAGGCCACCAAACTCTCTTTGAATTATTGGTGCTAAAAAATAAATATCAGAAAATGCCAATTATTACAAAATGCAAAGGTTGATTACGTTTTGTAAAAAAAGGCAGATGAGCAAATGCTATGAAACACTGGGAGGGCTGGAGCACACAAAGGAATTATGGTAAACTAATGAGCTTCCAGGTGTCGGCTGAGCTTGGGTAACTAACAATATTTGCACTCTTAGCCTCAAGCAAATCTGAAGCAAAATGTGCTAGATAAATCTTCAGGGAGAGCAACCTCTGTTAGCAGGATCAGCCCTAAACAAGAGCTAAGTTTCCAATGATGCACCCTTCATGAAGAACAACTGACCTCATTCCTCCTTGTCCTGAACTGAGAACAGGAAGGGCTTCAACGTTTAAAGGCGGCAATTTAATTTCCCTCTGACAGCAACAGAATGATCCAAGACTCAGTACTGTCCCACCTTTCCAGAGGAAGTATCTATAAAGCAGCGGCTGCTTACAAAAAGAGACTTGGATTCAAATTCCGTATTGATCTCACTGGAAAATGTAATTTATGCCTTGTTTAGCCAGGTAAGAAGGGAGGCAATCTAGTTGTTAGAAAATAAGGACCTGAGTTAAAGAAAATGGAAGGAGAGAGAATTAAGCATGAAAAGAACACTATTTAAAGAAAGTGTGAAAATTGAGAGATTAATTTACTGTTAGTTCCATTTTATCTCCTGTAAGTACATTTTTTAATTCTTTAAATCAAAGTTCTTCTGCTCTATGCGTGTTGCCATTATTTCCCTGGAATTTAAAATGTCTGTTTTGTTGAGCAAGTGCATGTTAGAAATCTTGGGCTATTAAAAGATGGTGCCTATGTTAACTATTATACAAAGGATTAAATCTTAACTAAGTAGTATTAAAAAGTGACTCTATAAACCTTTAGGTTATTGGTACTTCAAGATTTTTCAAAGAAAAGAAGACCAATATGAAGGATTAATAGTTGAGGTTATGCAAAATCCACTTAATCAGCATAGCTAATTTTAGCTTTAACTAAAGCTGCTGGCAACTGTGTGCATTTTGCTTTGGGGCTTTACTTTTGAGGAGAGTGATGAATACATTTTGGAGGTAAATTTATCATAACTGAGAGTCTACCTAATGCTCTTTAATTGCTGAAAAAGTAATTTTAATAGCATTTGCATTTAGGAGAGGAAGGAGGTCTTCAGTTGTGCATCTTTAAGACCCTAAACCAAGCGTTTTATTTTCACATTTATATAATATACTGCTTGATTATAAAACAGGTGAGTTTTATAAACAATACAGCTGTCAACATGGGCATTGTTTATCAAGAAAGAATTGTTCTCCTGACAGTACATACCCTATTCAGAAAAGAGCCTAGGAAAATTGGAGCATACGCTGAAGATATGAATACAATGACTTGCCAGACTATCTGGGGCATAAATGCTGAGGATGAGGGTCTTTCACTGACAAATGCTACCTAAGCAAGGCAGATGCACAGAGTGTCAGCTCAAGCACCCCAGGCATTTTCAGCCAGAAATATAAACTTGCTAATACTTACAGCTCTTTTACCCAGCTCCAAAATCACGAAGGATTAGATCGTTCAATGTGAAGTGGATTAGATACGGTTATGCTTTGTTATAACTTATATTATATGTTATATCTTTGTTAAAACAAAATGATATGAACACTAAGTTTCCTGGCTGGTGAGAGCCAGATAAAATCTGTCTGCAGCTCAGATTGGTGGGGTAAGGTGTGGAGAAAGCAAGGGAAGGCCACTGGGTGAACTCCCCTTCCTCGAGACTGTGAATATTTTGTGGGAGGAGCTACCTTTATATTAGGAAAATTAAGGGCCATGGTCTCAATTCCATTTTGGATTACAAAGGACTTTTTCCAGTGGGAAGAGGGGGGAAGCCTGGTAAAATTAGACCATTGATTTACAATGATGTTATTGCAATTGGAGGCCCAAGTGAAATTCCGATGAGTGTACCTGTGTTAGTGCACTGCTAGTATTTATGCAAACAAGTTAATGCTATGTTGAAATGTATATCTAGATCCTAGCGTACTAGTATTAGACAATTTAAGTTTTCATAAGCTGAAGTCTTTTCAGGCACCTTTAATACTACTTTTTTTCCTTTCATGAATAAATTAATTGTAATCCATGCAGCTTTGCCTCCCCGTGCCTGCTGTCATAGCCTGAGAAGGTCATCCCAACTTTCCATGTCTCTTAGGATTTTCACTACTATTACTTTTTCACTGGAACCTGTTTATGAGCTAGGATCATAAGGTGTGACATACTGGACTGGATTCCATACCTTCACCTATGTGCGTATTCTGTGTGTGGCAGTGATCAGCACAAGATGCTTCAGAAGGCGGCATACGAACCCCCAGCGAGCAAATTAACTTTCTCTCAGCCTAAACTAATGGTTGGAAAAGGCTTAGGCCCTGTGGACCAAGGCTGAAAATTGCATGTAATTAAGTCTGTTCACTCTATGCAAAATTAGGCAAAGCCAGTAACTGAACAAGAAGCCACTTTAAAGAAAGAGGGCATCTCAACAGCAAGTCAAGAGTGATGCTCTTTCTTCTGGCAGTAAATTTGTGCTACAATGAAGGCTGTGATTAGCTCTGTGCATTTACAGAGATTAAAGTTTCAGCTAACTAGTTTAAGTGCTGTTAGCAGTGTTATTGTGCTAGCAATTGTGCTTAGCAATCTCCTAAAGATTCACATAAATATTTGGATGGCAGGCCTGTACTTTGTGTTGGTGCTCCCATGGCCATACAGCTGTCCACAGCTGTGTTGTAGGTTGCCTTTGCTACAGCTAGTGTCTGTGATAGCTAGTTTTCTAGGGGGGGGGGGGGTTTTGGTTTTTTTTTTTTTTTTTTTTGGGGTTTTTTTTTTTTTTTAGTGCAGCATAGATGTTTTGAGAGTCATGCATGTCTTGGATATATGTCCCACAAGAGGACTGAATCATGGCTATGTTCAAAATGCTTTCTTCCAGATTGTAAATGGCAATTAGATTGACTAGAGTCAATGAAACTGAGATAATATGTATTGTACTATTTCCCTTGGCTAAATGTCATTCAGTAATACAGTTCTGCCTGTTTAAAATCTTCCTGTTCCTGCCACCTCATCTTACCCGGGTATTTGATTCTTGGTCTAGATCACTGTGTAACAGACCACTGTCTGGCACTCTTTGCTACACCTCAGAAGAAGCTGTACTTCTTTGATGGCAAGATTGCTTGTAGAGGTTTGTGGAAGGTATGTCTCTGAAAATAAAATATGTTGATAGTTCACTTTAAAATCTTCCAAATTTTGGCCTTTCTGTTTCTCACTGTAGACTGGCACTTGAAAAATAGTAATTGTGGACAATAAGCATCTGAGTCTGAAATTTCATATACTGCTGTAAATCAAATTTCTTCAACTTCAGGGTATCACACAACCCCCATCACCTTATGTGGTTGCTTTTTTTCTTGCAGGAGATGTTCAGAAAGGACATATGTATAATTATCTTAACATTTATTAGCTTGTTTTATATTCTTACTTATGTTCATGCGCCCAAATGTAATTCTGTGGGGTAGATCTGAAAAACGCTTTAAAACTTTTAGAGAACTATTTATCTCTGTGTGTTTGTACATACATGCTTATATTTCAGCTTCTCAGTTAAAAAGGGAAAAAAAAAAACCTTTCTACATCTTATAGAAAACATTCCTTAAAATATATTTTGAACTATAAGCTCTGACCAAACCTCCCTAAATCAGATGCTGTAGGATTCTTTTAACGGAAAGTATTGTTACTTATGAATAAATCTGTCTAGGTATGCTATAACAAATGGGTTTAGTTCTAGAGTAGAAAGTTAAGTATTTAAATCCTTTATAACTTACAAGGAAGAATGGTAAACTCTAGAGCCCATGGAACCCTCTGTATCCTTCACTGTCTTTGTGGCTTTGAAACACCAGTGTGTCAAACAGGCTGCCAATTACCTGGAACATAAAAACTGGGACACTGGATCGGGTGTAACCTTCCCAGCAACTTTTGCAAAAAGTGCCTGGCACATCACTTCCTCAGAAAGAGACACTGGTGTGTGTGGGCTTCCTAAGTGGCCGAGTATCCAAAGTCATGGTAGCCTCTGAATTGGAAGCTGAAGTTTTGCACTGCCCTTACTGCCTAGTGAGACTAATTTAACATATCTCATGGCTTCTTCTGTTTTGACACTGCAGCATCAACTCTAGCCATCTGGGTCTCCAGTAACAGCAGCTCCACAGTCACTCTTGTTTACTGTCTGGTCCACTCATCATAAACAGAATTTCCCCTTTATAATTTGCCTGTATTCTTTAGTTGGTTCTCAGCAAGCCATATTTGCAATCTAATGTATATTTGTATTTGTAGGCTATTCAACATTGCTTTCATTTTTCTCTATGAAGTGAACATGCCTACCTAGAAAGTGAGTTATAAGGGGGGGGGGAAGGGAAAACCATTAATTTTTATTATACGTTTTGAACTCTTAAATTTATCTTAAGATAATACTGTGATTGTACTAGTATGCACATTTGAGGTAACATTCATTATGGAGAAGAACAGAGTTAACTTATTCTTTGCATCTTTATATGCGATACTTCCGTGGAAAAAACTCAGTGCAGTATTTTTCTATTATTTCAGATATAAGCACCCAATTTTGTAACCCCAATCTATCTAATGATGTTTTATCCTTGCCCTTTTTAAGATCAATTATTCAAGTCATGTGGTACTTCGATGAAATTTTAAGGCACGCTGCTTACGAGTGCAAAGACATTCCTGGTGAAGTCCGAAGCAATTTTGTATTTATTTCAAATTTAATGCAATCTGGACTATATTAAGGGTGCAGAAATGACCGTGGCAAAAGCTTACTGACTAGGATTTTATTTGCCACTTATATCTTACTGGTTCTCTTCGTTATACTTTAAAAGAAACACCACTGCAGTCTGTACAGGCAGACAAAATCAACTGTATAACAATTAATAGTATTTGCTTTTTCTTGTGTAAAACACTTTGTTAATTGCATCTGCTTGTTCTCTGTGCTCTGCATTTCAATCTTTTTCTACAATTGATGTCTCCTTTCAACACGTTGTGGTTCAGCTCGAGCCAGCAACTAAGCACCACACAGCCGCTTGCTCATCCCCCACGCCCCAGGTGGTGGGATGGTCGACAGAATTGGAAAAAAATCTTTGTGAGTTGAGACAAAAACAGTTTAATATGGCAGAAAAAAAAGAAGAAATAATAATAATAATAATAATA
>NW_010530290.1:0-10676 GCF_000687285.1 Phaethon lepturus | reverse complement strand
ACTACCTGCCATGTTTTTGAAGTAAGTTGAGCAAATCTTCCCCATTCATTCTTTGTTTGAAAATGGATGGATTTTGTTCCTCTTCTCCCCCCGAGAACACATAACGCATAATGATTGCTGGTGCAATCACGCCTCTCCTTGTTATTCTTACACATGCTGAAACAACTATGTACAAGCCATGTTTTCCTATTTCTTAGATGGGATGGACTCAAAGTCTAGTATCAAATATTTCCTTTGATTATTGAAAATCCATTTTGGTCCATTCTGCTGCAGTAGAGAGCTTTGTAGACTTTTTTTTTTAAAGAAAGGGTTTTTTTCCACATTGGCAATGTCCTGTGTTACCTTATTAGATTTGTGGATTTACTTTCTCTGACACCTTCCTTTTCAACCAGTTAATTTGCTGTCAATTGGTAATAGACTGAAGAAGTAAGACTAGGTTATACAATAAGCATCTGTCAGATTCTTGCAAATTTAAGTCACCTTGCATACTTGGTCTTGTTCGGTGTTACTTTTTGATGTTGCTAATTTAAATGCTTTCCTAGGTCGCTTGTACCAGGTTGAGTATGCAATGGAAGCAATTGGACATGCAGGTACTTGCTTGGGAATTCTAGCAAATGATGGTGTTTTGCTAGCTGCAGAGAGACGCAACATTCACAAGCTTCTTGATGAAGTGTTTTTCTCGGAGAAAATATACAAACTTAATGAGTAAGTTGAAATGATGATCAGACGTCCGGTGACGTTATCAGTAATGAAACACTGCTATTATTCAGATATTTTAGCACTGACTCTGGTTTTGTTTTATTTGAAATTATTAACACTTCTTTATTCTTTTTGTTCAGGGTTTTAGACAAGGTGTGAGTATTTTGTCATTGTTTGCTTCAGTAGTTCTTCTAAAGTAGAAATGTCTTTTTTTTTTTTTTAATGTCTAAGAGATTTTTCTAGGTAGAATAGCCTGTTTGTTGGTACTTCCTAATACAAGGTAATGTTATTGCAGCACTTAGGAAAACTGGGAATTCTTAGTTTTACAAAATACCATTTGGGGGCCAGAATAAAGAACGCACACAAAAATAAAGATGCTATTTCAGCTCGGTGTCCTCTTCTAAGTCTTTGTTTTTCTTTTGTGATTCAGAGAGAACAATATAATTAGGTAAAACAGGCTTTAGGTTTCTTTGCCACATTTGTAGCAGAGATGATCTATCTCTATATTACAGCTTCCTTTTTAGCAAACTTGAAGTTAAATCTGTGACGTCAGAGTGAAGAGTGTTACAGACTGTGCTCCTTTGCCTGTAAGGGAGGTAGAGCTTCACCCTTGCTAGACGGCGCACATGAAACAAATAGCTTTTCATCGTGTCAGTCTCCCTTTCTGTGTTGATCTTGAAAGCAGCTAGAATTGTAGGAAGTACTGCATTTTCAAGGAGGCTGTGTAACAGTGCCCTGGAGTAGTCACCTAGGCCAGCCCTTCCATCTTCTGAAAAATTCTCAAATTCACTTAGAAAAAAAAATCTGGATTATTTTTATTGAATGCTTTGTGTAGTGAAAGCTTTGTAGCAATATCAGATTGGGCAAAAGAGATCTTGAGAGCTAATGAAACAGTTAAGGATGTGAAGCACTTATTTTTCTTAGGATCAACTCAAGATCACTGAGTTTCAGTTACAGAAATGCAGTATGTCAGTCAGCCACTTCCACTGAAGGCCTGTCACATCTGTATGGCTCCTTTAGTATTCTGGTGTGTTGTGTCAGGTGGCCCCCAGATAGGCACTTGTATGTAGCTCATGGCTCTTCTAAAGATGCTCAGGACTTAATCACCTTTGGCATGGTCCTCTTCTCAGAACTGTATGTATAACCAGCATACTGACCTGCTTACTTTTTGCTGTCCACCTCTGCTCTTACAAAATGGTAGTACATTCTGTAGAATACTTCTTATGTACCCTCAAGGTAGGAGCTGATGAACTTCTTTTATATGACAGCTACGTAGTTTTGATCAGGAAAGCCCAACAGTAGGTGTTCTGCCTGAAGCGCCGTATAAAGATGTGACTACTTGTTGGAGATTGGTAGGAATTCAGTTAATTTGTATGCTTATATTGCAGGGATATGGCTTGCAGTGTTGCAGGAATAACTTCAGATGCCAATGTTCTAACAAATGAACTGAGACTGATTGCGCAGAGGTAGGTCTGCTGATACTTAACATGGTTTTACTTGCCTGCGTTGTCAGATTCAGTTCTGTTTATGTATTAAATCAACATGAACATGTATTTAGTAGAGCAGAAGTAGATTGAAATAAAACAGCTAGATCAAAGAGGCTATAGCCTCTTTTCTTTCTCGTTTCTTTTTAAATGTGGTACAGGATACTGTCAGCAAAAGAAGTTTTGAAAACTGTTTTTTTTTTTTCTCTTTCGTATTAGGTATTTGTTACAATATCAAGAGCCTATTCCTTGTGAACAACTGGTAACAGCACTATGTGATATCAAGCAGGCTTATACACAGTTTGGAGGTAGTGAAATGTGATGAACCATTGTGCTTTTAAATGTTTAGCAAATGATTCTGTAACATTATTTGAAGTATCTGAGTCTCTGGACAGTTCTACCAAATTCTTCTGTAACAAGTTATACTGGGAAAAACAATAGCCAAATTTATGAGGGGAACAGGTAGTTATGGTTACTGCTTTGCTACTGAAGGTGCTGCTTTTTAGTAATTGAGAAATTGATGGCTGAGATTCCGACCCATTGCGTAGAATGCTTTGAGTGCTCTTGGGTTTAGTGAATACCTCCGAAAGACCAGCAGAGGATTGATTGATACGTAACTTTTCAACATTTTCGGCCCATCCAGCATAATGGCACAATGAATCACAAATAAGACTATATGTAGGGGTATCAGTATTGCAACACTTTAAAAAAATAGTATTCCTGTGGATGGAGCAACGTGTTAGAAAATGTCGTAAGTAGTGTTCCTTAGTACACAAACGGATGATTCTGGTATTTTTGATATATGTAGTGTGAAAGAATGACCTTTTTATGTGCTTGGCTTTTAACACTGTTAAGTTATATGCTTTAACAGCTAAGCTACATACTTCAAGTATTAAGTTTTGATTTAAAGCCCTGAGATGATAAATTACAACGTGTGGAGACAGAAATGAGCTGCTCTTAGGGTTAAATGAAATAAACCTCTGCTGCCACCTCCCCCCGCCCCATGACATAGAAAGAAATGCTGGTGTGCTTATCTCAAGCAACAGAAGTGCAGAACAGTCTGTTAAATCCTAGTTCACAGGAATATATTTGAAAAAGGAAATCAAAGAAAATAATTGTCACTCATGACCAATCTTGTTACCAAATTTGGAGGATTGCTAATAGCCTTCTTTTCAACAGGAAAACGTCCTTTTGGTGTTTCGTTGCTGTATATTGGCTGGGATAAGCATTATGGATTTCAGCTGTATCAAAGTGATCCTAGTGGAAATTATGGAGGGTGGAAAGCTACATGCATTGGGAATAATAGTGCTGTAAGTTCTGGCTTTTTTCCTCTCAAAAAGTCAAGAAAGAAGAAGTGTAAATTGCACTGTGCTAATTAAACTGCATTGTTGATTACTAGTGCAGAAATAGGTAACTGTAGAAACACTGCTGTTACTCATGTGTTGATATTATCTGTCAAAAAGCAACTGTTTGGTTGATTGTCCAAGGATACCATTTTAATTTCTGTGAAATTTGTAGGCAGCTGTGTCAATGCTAAAGCAAGACTACAAAGAAGGAGAAATGACCTTGAAGACTGCACTTGCACTAGCCATTAAGGTTCTAAACAAAACCATGGATGTTAGCAAACTCTCTGCAGAGAAGGGTAAGCAGTTTGCCAATACGGCATAACACCCTCTTTTTTTCTCTCTTTTTTTTTTTTTTTTTTAAGAAAAGTAGTGAATGTATGTACACTAGATGTGGAGTTTTGGGTTTTTAGTTGTCATGTGAAAAATGCTTTTAGAAAATACAGCAGCTCTCAGCCTTAACCTTTCTAAGAGGCATACAGATGGCCTAGTTGAAGATGATCCACCGTGGTCAGCTCCAGGGGCTAGACCACAGTTCAGGGACCGTAGGCCGCATTGGTGCGGTAGCAGAAATGGCTGCCTGTCTGGTAGAAGAATCGCTGGGGAGGTACTAAGGCGCTTTTGTACACTGCTGCAGAAGAGGACTGCTGCCATCTGGCTTGCCAGTCAAGCTTTTTTGTAGAGGCAGGACAAGAGCTTTCTGCTTCATTGTCAGTTGTAACCACAAATCTTGCCCTTCTGATGATTGCTCTGGCTAAAGGACAAAATGTAACGCTACTGTCTGTTCCATATGTTTCAGTTGAAATTGCAACACTGACAAGAGAGAACGGAAAGACAGTAATAAGGGTTCTGAAGCAAAAGGAGGTGGAACAGTTGATAAAACAACATGAGGAGGAGGAAGCAAAAGCTGAACGTGAAAAGAAGGAAAAAGAACAAAAAGAGAAGGATAAATAGATGAAATCAAGTGTTCTGTAGATAATATAGGACCTGCTTCAGTAAAAGATAATCTGGATTTCTGTTTTGTAGAAGCCTACAATTATGCCATGGAGGACCCAGAATTACTTTTGATGAACCAGGTCCGTAATCGTCATTCAGATAATTAGTTTACTGCTCCTTACATTGACCAATAATTGCTTTAATTCTTGAACACTCTATTTCTTTCATCTTCTATTTTTTATTATGGAATAAAATTTAAGAAGAATAGTGATGGGTGTCTTTATTTCCGCAGTAATGCCTGGATATGCACAATCTTGAGGGATTTAATCGCTTTAAACCATTAAAACAAGGTATATGCTAGTTGGTAAAGAACAAATATGGTGTTAGAATTGTTAGAATTTTGTGTGTATGTGTGGATTTTCCTTTTAAAGTAGTGAAAAGGGCTCCTAAGTTTGAAAAAATCATTTCACAAATACAGAATTAAAGTGTGCTGGCATGCCAAGTTTTATTTTTGGCCTATTTTGTTCTATAACAGACTATGTCAAACTGATGGTCTTGCAAGCAGTAGTGTTTTAAACATGCCCTGTAGCAAATGTGTTCAGTTTATCATAGCCTTTCATGAGTGCATGTGTTTTCTAAGAAGTTAATCATGTAACACTAGCTATATTCACACAAACTAGAAAGACATTTTACAAAGGCCACGTGAAAATGTTATAAACTATCTCATGAAAATACAACTAGGTAAATAAAATAGTGCATGATTTTAGGCCATGTTGACTATTAGTGCTGCTGATGCTTCCCCAGAGAATTTGGTTCCCTTCTCTGACAGAACAGTCTAGAAAACTGTTAACCACTAGAGAAACCATAATATTTGTGCATGAATTAGAAATGGCAACAAATTTTGTTCAGATTGTCCTTGTACTGAATGCAAAAGAATGTGATTTTCAGATAGCAAAAATCTCTTCTAGTTCTTAAAAAAAGTAAAAATCTGGAGTTAACAGAGGAGATGGAAACAAGTTACTGAAAATTATTTTGCATCCTTTCAGATATCAAAAGCAAATTGTCACTTCAGTGAGCTTTTCATACTTAAATGAGAGGTCTTACCTGCTCAATTTTAACTGACTGGTGACCCAGCCCCTTTATGCTGACCCTGGATTGTCTATCTTGTAGCTTTTTGGTTTTGGTGTGTGGTGTTTTTTTTTTTTTTTTAAACAGGATTTAATATGACCATTTAAAGAAATGGAATGAGTCCATACAGTGCGTTATTATTTTGAAACTATCCCAGACATTTTTGACTAATAAAGTGTACTTTGTCAACGTGGCCAGAATTTACCCTTAGTCTCCATAAACCCCATTTTTGAGCTCATTGCTGTAAGATTCACTGTTGAGAACAGAGGAAGGAATCTAACTTGAGGTGTCTGTGCTGCAGCTTGCGTAGATGTACTGCACTCACTTGGGCAACCTCTGTACGGAGAGCAGTGTGGGGTGGCATGGGTTCTGTGCGGGCTGCAGGACCTGCTTGTTAATTTTTTAAGTCTCTCTGCAGGCCAATTGCTTTAGTCTTTTTTGTACTGAACTTAGTACTTCGTTAGTATTCACATTTTATAGCTAATAAAAAGTTAGACTGACTTATTTGCACCTTGTGCAACAGTAGATCTTCCAAATAACATAGGAATGATATTTCATGTAACAAGTCATGAATAATTGCAGACAACATGCAATGGGTAAGATTTAATCTCCATTATAAAGGGTTGTATAAATACCTCAAGCTCCATTTTTATGTAGAAAATTCAGTGCTCAATCTACTTATTTTTTGATAATATGAATGCAATATATCAGCATCTTTTGCAGATTTCTAGGTCACTGATGATGGTTATGCAAGTACTTGGAATATACCCTAAAAGCAGCAATGCCAAAATGGAGTTTTTTTTATAACTTCTCAAAGATCACTTGAAACAAAACACAACAGACTCCAGCAATGCTTTCTGTCTTCTAGGAAACCATTAGAGCATCTGAGTCTGCATTCATCAATGTATATAAATCATGCAAGGCAATTTGTTTAGTGTACTAGTAGAAGTATTATTAGATAGCTTAGGATACAGATTTATTAAAATATTTTTTCTTAAATGCTTCTATTTCTAACAAAGAGGGGATAACAAATATATTTGGATCTTTGTTTAAGGAATTGCCAATAGCCTTTTTTTGCCAAACACTGTATCATTTGCTAGTAAAGGAGAACTTTTTAGACACTGTAATAATCAAAAGTTGGAATGTTTTAAATAATTTTCTGATCTGTACTCCATTATGTATTGAAGCATTGTGATAAGTTGTATAGTTACACTACATTTTAAAAGATCTATTTATTGAAAGGTTTTGTTTACCCAAAGTAAAAGTATTGTCAAATACTTTATGAATATAATCTTTTAATAATAATTACCAATTTCATGTAAAGAACGCCATCTCTATGGAATGCCATTAATAGGTGATTGTGAGATGAGCCTCAGCACTGCCTTGGAATAGGCAAGTAACTCTAGCTGGCACTTATATCCAAGATGTACAGTAAAGTTCTGCTAAACTAAATCTAATTTCTGATTCTTTTCTGCATTTGACTCTAGGACAGTAAGCAGATGCTGGAGATCTTTTATTGACTAGAATGTTCTTGGGATATCCTTACAGTAACGCAAGGTCCTTACCTGTTTTTCCTAGAAATAGAGCAGCATTTGACTGCATCGGCCTATTGTGTTGATTCTGGCTTTGTGTGTTTTAAAAAAAAAAACAAAAAACAAAAACAAAACAAAAAAAAAATCACCACTATCTGTGCCTTCTCTGGGAGTGGTTTGGGGATAAGTCGTAAGAACAGAAAAATGATTTTGGCGATACATTTGAGTTGTCTTTGCTAATCAAAATGATCTTCCTGTTCTTTGTATGTTTTTTTGGTGTATGTAGTGTTTACGTAGAGTTTACAGTGTATTACATAAGTATTTCAAATATTTAGCTATTGCTGTGGATTAAATGTTATTTTAACATCAGAACTTCATGTGGTGCTGTGGAAGGTGACAGGTTTTTCAAATTAGGTAAAAGTATTTCCTTGAAACTGTTTGCATAATACGATGTTAGTAAACTTAAAGACTGGATAGTTTATATCTCACTTGAGTGCATGATAGAACTTGTTAGGGCAAGTATTCACAAATAGATTGTCCTAATAAATTGTAATGTGTTTCGTTATTCTAAGTAGTTTAAGAGGTAATGAAACTACTGCTTCTCCAGTAATACCTGTGCTGTCTCTTGCATCTGTCAGTGTTTAAAAAAAAGAGTTAGCTTGTTTTCTAGATGACTGTATTCAGTTCAAATAAAGTCAAATTAACTTCTAAGACTGCTTCTTATGTGACTTAACTGTATTGTGCACTGGAAGACAGAAGATTCCTTTAGGTATGCTTCCCTATTCATCCAAATATTTTTACTTGTCAGAGTTATAAAAGCATGACAATTACAATGATAAAGGACTTTCTATGTTAAATTAGACTGCTGCTTCTGTTTTATTATGGATTCCCAAGGTAATTATTTATTCTTTCTGTTCATAGTCTTAATTAGGGACAATACTTCTCCACTGTGTTGTGAGAATGAATATATTAAGGATTACAAGGCATGCAAATTAATGGTTTTAGAGGCCACAGGACTGTATGTGATACATAGATAGCATAGCTAAGTGTATACAAGACCTTAAGTCCAAGAAGTTAATGCACTCAGGTACTTCATACATGAGAGAAATGATGTAGCTTCAGACTAGCTGAGATTCTAGGACTTACTTAAACGTCTTTCATTTTCTTGAAAGAATAATTTCCATTACAGTTTTTCTGTAGTAAAAGTTGTCCTCATTTTCAAGTTTTAATTGCAGTAATTTCTATTACAATATGAAAAAACACTAAATCAACTTGATCTGAGAGTACCCTTCACTGATTATATAGCTCTTGGCTTTAATCTGGAGAAAATTCAGCCTCACAAAGTTTTTAGAATATTTCTGATTTTAAAGAGAGAACAGAGCTGCTTGCTATTTCTAGCTGAGATTAATTTGGCATTTGGCTTTCCAGTTAAAGTACTCTTCAGTGCACAGTAAAAGCTGCCATCAGCCAATTTACTGGAGACGCTCAGAACATATTTTAGTGGGGACCTTCAGATGTCAGCTCCTGCTGAGAAGGACCCTTTGAAAGATAGCAATTACTCATGCAATTGTTTAGGCTTTCATTTAATGATAAATATGAAACTTAACATGCTGCTGGTTAGTATTAACATTTTGCTCCAAGTTCAAAGCAGGAGGAAAAAATGGCTTCTTGTTTAAAACTACTGTTTTCTAAAACAGTAATAATACAACATAATTAATGTGTGCCAGATGATGCTACATAAAATATTTAGCAAAATGTTGGGCATGTAACCTGGACAGTTTAATCCCTTTATATCTTACAGCATCTGTTTTGCATAGCTAGGACACAGCTGCAAACAAATTCACAGTTATGTAATAAAACCAGTTTGCTATGTCCTGCACATTCGAGTGGCAACTATGTTTAACACTGTTAACTAGACATTAGGGATCTAAAATGCATTACTGCAATGCACATATGCTGCTAACAGAAACAGATTTTACGTGATAACCTTAGCTTAGGAGCACCAGGTGCAGTGCAGCGGTGGACCAGTTGTCATCAAAAACTACAGATTTGCAATTTCAGTAGAAACATTGTCCAGTAATTTTTGGAGCACTCTGAAAACATCAGAACTCCAGTGTATCGCAACAGAATAAAATAGGGTTTTTTGTGCCATGCTTTTGGCTAAAATAATATACTCTTTTTTACTCTAAAATCTTGGGTTGACCACTGCATACACACTGAGCATTTCAAAATAAGAGTCACACTGCATCCTTTAACACGTATGTATTTTGACTGTGGAGGACATGTAGTATACAAATGGATTCTCAACGTATAAAATGACCATATTTACTGCAGAGCATTCAAATCAATACAGCATGTCACTGTAAGTGTGCTGGAAGAAACTACTGTGTAAGCAGCCTTTTTTCAGATGGCTTGTACGGACTGCATTACGTCTTGCGCAGACACGCACAACCTAAATATGGCTGCAGGATAAAATAATACAGAAAAACATTAGTTTAAACATGAAGAAGGGGATTGAAATGCTTAAATACTCTGTTTTGGTTGTCAAAAAGATTCGTGATTTACACAAAGAGATGCACTATTTTTCTGAAAAATGAACACGATATAAAAGAATCTGGATAAGTGATAACATGCTTAATGAAATTACTACTTTGCGTAGTGCTCATTTTAGGAAGGTACAAAGTTGCTAAAATTTGAGTTTAATAAGGTCCATTTTTTTGAGGAATCCGGTATCTAGCACTTTTAGCAGCTGATTAACACTGTGTAAAGCCATTTAGCCCTTCTTTCCAAACCTTTTCTCTCTGTAAAAATCTTAAACAGTATCTTAAATGTAAGAAAGGCATTAATGCCAGCTGCTTCTATTTTCTGTGGCAATGTGTACACTGTATATTTCCATTAGGATGATTTAGGACAAAATCACTGATTATATTTCACAGTTGGTGCATTTAAAGTTTTCTTTCATAACAGCTTTTTATTTATTTGATACAGAGAAAAAGGTGGATTGTGTTTTTTTTTTACAGAGTACTCATTATATATGTAATATGCCTAGAATATACGTAAAGATGGAAATATCCTAGGTCGTTTTAGCTTGCATCAGTTTATCTATTTTTTATTAGAAGTTCCAAAACATTCTGATTTAGAAACTTAAAATACCTACTGAGTGTTTCATATGGAAGTTTAAAATTAATTTACTATTTTCCTTTTCAGCAAAAATCACTTAACCTTATACCCTCCCAGAAACATGGCTTAAAAAGAAACCAATGTTGCCCCAGGCGGATTTACCGCTGCTCTCGACCGTTTACATTGCAGCTGCTGCCGCCGCGTTTCGGTGAGGCACGGCGGGTCGCCCGGAGGGCGAAGCGGCGGCCCCGGCTCACCACCTACCTAGCCCGCACCTGCGCCTCTGAAGGAGCCTTTAACGCTGGAAGCGACGGGGCGGTGCAGCAGGGGTGCCTTTGGGTAGAGCGCTCCGGGGGATGGCTACAGCTTTCTCTCCGCGGTACTTGCTAGCTCCTTCCCGTAGCGCCTGACTCTCTCACAGGGAACTTCTCCTG
>NW_010530289.1:7555-7869 GCF_000687285.1 Phaethon lepturus | reverse complement strand
GTCGCTGAGCGGTGGCGTGCGGGTCCGGGGAGCCAACTCTTGCCAGGAAAAACAACTTTGCTAGTTTGACTGGGACTAAAGCTAATTACTAGTCGACTAATTTTATTGATTTCAAATCCCTTTTAGCAGAGATTTTGCTGTGAGGCTGATCGCCAGAGCGATTAGGACACAAAGCCGCTTAATTTGGAAGTGTTTATCAAGCAGCCTTCTGTCACCTCTGTTTCCAATCAAATTACACTGGCGCTGGTGTCCCTGTTCGTGGCGGCTGGTGCTGTCCCACCTCGGGAGGCAGGCGAGGAGCGGGGTCCCCTGCG
>NW_010530289.1:5872-7448 GCF_000687285.1 Phaethon lepturus | reverse complement strand
TTTTCCTCCCACGCTGCCGCCGCAGCCCTGTCCCGCTCCGGCCTGTAGGCACTGCTGTGGCTGCAGAGCTGAATTTGCTTTCAAAGCCTCGCTGTGGGCACCTCCTGGTTGGTAGACCCGTGAAGATGGACCATGCCATCTTCATGGCAGCTGTGGCTGCTCCCAAACCTTGTTCAGCCACACAAAGGGCTTGGCCTAAATATTTTTAATAGACTTTAAAAAAAAAAAAAAAAAAGCCTAGCCTAGTCATTTTGATGGGAATCAGATTAGGGAGGGTGGTTTGGTGCTGGCAGATTGTGGAGGCAGGGGTGGCCTGGGGGAGGGAAACGCTCAGCCCGGCTCGGCTGCAGCTGGAGCAGCGCAGCATCCCCAGTGGTGTCCCCCACTGTCACCCGTGGGGCTGCCGGGATGGTCCCCTCGCTGCGTCCTCCTCCTGACACCAAAAACTAGGCACCTTCCAGTCATCTGAGCCTGCTGGACCACAGCTTTGCAGCATGAATGTTCTCCTCCAGGTATCCCTTGGTGCAGGATTTAAGGGCAAAAACTCTGGATCTTGCTGCACAATCGCTGTCCCAGAGGTCTCAGGAGCAACCCTGCATGTCCTCGGGTCTGGAGGGAGGGCTGCCCACGCCTTGAGCTTTGCTCGCAATGGAGTCGTTAGGGATTGAGCTTGTTTTGGAAGATGTTGGCCTGAATGCAAAGGCCGTACGTCAGGGGGTCCTTGGCCGTCTCCGGGTGGGCAGAGCAGGGGCTGGCGCTGAAGCCACGCTCCCTCCCAAGCCGTGTCCCAGTGCTGAGCTCGGGTCGGGGGTTTCAGAGCTGCAAAACACGCCGGGGTTCACGGCTGGCTCGAGAGCCAGCCCATGTGCCCAGGTAGCTTCTGGGGCTCAGGTTATTGAAACCAGAGCAGCTTGGTGCAGCATTTTCCGCTCCAGGGACCCGGTGGGTGAGGGCTGGAAGCCACAGACCGGGAACGGAGCAGAAGGGACCGTAAGTGGCTGCTGGGATGTGGGGATGGGGCAGAAAACCCTACACACTCCTTAATGCCTTTCCTTCTTTAAGAGTTGTGTGTTTAAAGTGGTTTCGTTCCTCCTGGGTAGGGAACGGCTCCCGGTGCGCTGTGTCGCTGGTCACTTGTGCATAGCCTTTTTACTATGGCTTGTTACCAGGTGAGGAGCTTTTTTGCTGAGACTAAGTGTGCACAAATTATTTTTATCCATGCTGAGAGCTTAGGGTAGTTCTTGTCTATCAGCTCTTCTTAGCTGCGGTGCAAAAATCGTAAGGGGAAAAAAAAAATTACTGTCTGACAGCTACATCTTATTCTATTAGTATGTTTTAATTAGAACATGAACGAGAAATGTGATATGAATATTCATGATCGGGGTTATTAAAATGCACAATTAATCTGTACGCTTTTTAATAACTGTATTAATGGAGAGAGGAGATAGTTCCTATTTTTGTCTTTTCTGAATTGGAAAGCGTGCCTTAACTTGGTTAGTTGGAAAATGGGTTTATTTTAAAATAAAGTTGGCTCCCGACAGCTGCGTGCGCACGTGGGCGTCTCTAAAACTGCACA
>NW_010530289.1:4042-5841 GCF_000687285.1 Phaethon lepturus | reverse complement strand
AAGAGCGTTGTAAATGTTGCAAAGCCAAGCGCTCGAGAGCTGGGATATGCCAGAATTAAGCTCACTTGTGTAAACGTAGTTCAGCTCCGTGCCATGTGAGTTTTGACATGATCTCAGTTGGTGACTTAGATTTAGGATTTTTTTTGCCCGGGACTGCGCGTGCTTTAACGCGGGAAATCTGTGCCCGGGCATGAGGCAGAGTTGAGGGCGAGGGAGATGCCCGGGGGACCCTGGTCTCAGCCGGGGCACCCCGGCAGCACGTGAGCAGCACTCGTAGGCAGGAAACACGTCGCCAGGAGCCCCAAGGTGCTTCTGACCATCCCTCGGGCGCCTGGCCTCCCCTCCCGAGCTGCTGGGACAAAAGGGTCCCGGTGGGATGCTTGGGCGCCCTTGGCTGAGCACGCGGGGAGAGACCCGGGGATGCCGGCGTGGGGCTGCCTGAACGGTGTCCTTCCCCGTCTTCTGGTCCTTCCCCTTCCTCTTCCTCCACTTGGGTTGAGCCCGGTGGCTCAGTGCCAGGCGGTGCCCGTGGGAAGGCCGGGCTCGAGGGCGCCGCCGGTGAGTGCCATGGACTGGGAGAGCGTGGCCGCGCTGGGTGGTGGCACCATCTTCGGGGATTTTATGGTGTGAGTGGAGCAAAACCCTGCTGATGGCTTTTCCAGAAGGGCCTGCCTTTGGCCAAACTTTGGGTTTTCGCAGGGTTGGCAGAGGGCATTTACTGCCAAATCTTGGATCCTTACTCCGATGTGAAGGGAGGGAAGAGCAGGTTGGCGTTGAATGTAGGACAGATGCCAGAAGTCAGAAGAGGGCAGTCTGTTTTTTCCTGGCTTCCCCCCAGAAATCCCCCAATCCTTAAAACACCTGCGGGCTGAAAATGGGAGATTTTTCTGGCACCTTTCATGCTGGTGACTGCAGCTCAGGGAAGGTGTGAGACCTTTTTTTCCAGCAGGCATCGGACAGCAGGCTGGCTCCGCAGCAGCACGCCGGCACGGGCACGTTCGGAGGCGGCTGAGCCTTTGGGGCTGCCTGCAGAGCCGTGTGCCGCTTTCTTTGCTGCTCAGGTGGGAGAGCGATAACCTCGCTTCACCCTGGCAGCGGCGTGAGCACGTGAGCACCAGCGCCTGCCGGCCACCGCCGCAGAGCCGCTGGGAGGAGGTCAGGGCTTCCCTCCTGGCTCCTGCTCGGCTGGCACGGGGAGGGTGGCGGCGGGCTCATGCCCCCGGCTCCACGTCTCCCCAAGAGCCCTGGGGGGAAGGAGGGGTGCCCGGGGCTCGCTGTGGGAGAAGGGATCGTCCTCCGCGACCGGCCGTGGTGCGTGTGTGCCGACCGAGCGCCCGGTACGGTTTTGACCCCTCGTTGGGGTGCGCCGGTGGCACCGCAGCGTCGAAGTAGCTGGCGCAGAGGGTTTCTCCACGTGTAGGCGTCACGTTGGCCTCTTGGCCTCAGCTTTTGTCACCCTCCTCCTCCTCCTGCCCTCCTTGGGGAGGCCTGGTGGTGATTCCCACCCCGACTCCCCTAGGAATTTTGGCAAAAAATTCATCCTGGGCTTCTAGGCACCTGGGCTCGCTCCCGCCAGAGCCCCCCCAGCCCGCCCCACCGAGCGTCCTCTCCTGGCACGTGCTGGCCTGGGGATGCTGCTCTGCCGTCGGGTGGGTTAGAGACAGGAGGGGTGGCTCTGCAGGAGGACAGGGTGACCGGGGCCCCGTGAAGGCCCGTCCTGCACGGTGCAGGGGTGGGTGTGGGAGTCGAGACCCCCATGTCTTGGCTTTCCCTCTGGCTCTGGGGCTCCCGAGGTGCCT
>NW_010530289.1:2776-4011 GCF_000687285.1 Phaethon lepturus | reverse complement strand
CCGAGGGCCCTCGTGTGGGCATTGACTTCAGCCGAAGCCTGGCTGGTGCCGCGGTCCTCGTCCTTCCAGCGCAAAGTGAGTCTGCCAAGGATGTCTGAGGCTGCGGTTCCTGCTCGTGTCTTCACCCTGACCACTGGGGAGCTTTAAAAATACCCATGAAAGCAAAATGAATAGAAGGAGCGTTTCTACCTCCTGATCTCCATTGGTGTTTGCAGGGTATGCAGATGAATTGCTTTAGAAAAACACATTAGCAAAGCAAAAGTTTATTCTAGGAAGTAGGAGGTGGGAGAATTGGCAGTAATTCTCCCTAGTATCCAAGGTATTATTAGAGGCTTATCCCTGCTCTGCACAGTAATCACATTGGAAATTTTTGATTAGAAAACAAAATCTAAATGAGAAGTATGAATATTCATTAGGTGTGGAGATTAATATGCATAATTATGCAAATTAGACAGCAATTAAACACCAATTCTCTGGGGAAATGATTAACACAAAGGCACAGAAATAGAAGGATGTAATTTGAAAGAAGTTTCTGGTTAAATGAACAGTAAGGGGAGCGGAGGAGACAAATACACGGCGTGTTTGCCATAATAATCAGCTTTGCTAAAACAAAATTGGAGTGCGCCCTGCTACCCTGCCCCCCGTGTCCTTGCTCCCGCACGCACCCCGTCCCTGCCGTCGTCCTGCGCCGCCGCTGTCACCGCGCTGCGAGCCCGTCTCTGCTCCTAAAAGAAAACCTCCTGTAAGGCCCCGCCGGCACCTCGGCTCCCAGCGCTTCACTGTCGCTGGAAGGGCCGGTGCGGAGGGGGTCCCCGGGAGCCCCCGGGGCCCTGGCGCTGCGGGTGGCACAGGGTGATGCTGGATGCTGCCAGGAGCCACTGCAAGAGGTTTCTCGTGCCGCCTCGGGGCAAGTGTGGCCATATACCCCCCTGCAGTGGGGCTGGGGTTTCCGTGGGACGAGGCAGAGCGATGGCTCTGGCTGGCGCCGTTCGTGCTGCCCAGCCTCCTGCAGATCCGGGATTTCTCCCTGTCTGCCCCAGCTGAGCTCACAGTTTCCGCGTGGCATCTCTAAAGCCTGCCCGCAGGGCAGAGTGATGCCCCTGCCCTGCCCGGCCCCCTCTCAGATCCCCGGCTTTACCACCATGAGCCTCTGAATGGGGAGATGCCAACTGCTGCTTACCGACCGCTGGTCAGCCGCTGGAGCGGGTGAGACGGACCAGCACGGTTGGAAATCC
>NW_010530289.1:0-2745 GCF_000687285.1 Phaethon lepturus | reverse complement strand
GTGTGGAAACACCTGCCGCCGACCCAGATTGAGGCTCGGCTGCCAGGAAAGGTTTCTTCCGTGCAGTTGTGGTACCAGCTTGAACCTCAAGAGCTTGCTGATATGAATCCGCGGGCTTTTATTGTCCCAGTGAGTGTTCACCATCTCCCCTGGGTGCCTCATGTGCTGGTAGCCCAAGAGGCGCAGCCTGGGTGGACCTGGCAGATGATGAAAGGAGACGATTTCCTACCGCAGTCTGTGTGCAGGCACATTGGAAAACCCTCCGCTTTGGCCCCTTGCCATTTTGGGTCAGATCCCCTCTGCCAAGGATACGCTTGGGAGGGCTGAAAATGAGACGGACGGGAGTGTGCTGTGATCGGCCCTGTGTTGACAGCACACCTTCCTCTGTGGGGGCACGGGGGGCTTCAATAACAAATGCCCTTGAACGAGTGTGACTGAGCCACAGGTAACTTCGTACCCCCAGCAGTTCCCGTCCGAGGCTCACTCAGGTCTGGGGGCTCTTTTAATCTGCTCGGGTGCAACGAAGAACAGCGTTTGATCTCTGACCATGGGTGAAAAACGGGTCCCGCTAGAGCATCGGGATAGGCGCAACGAGTTTTGAATTCACTGTCCCCTTCACCATTGGTCTCTGGGGAGAAGAGGTTCATGGGCGCTCATTGGAATAATGCAAGTTAAAATACTTGTTTCTCCTCTTCCCACTGTCCCGTGTTTTGAAGCATTTCCAGGACGTGGTGGGATTTGCTTTGAAGTTTGTGGAAGTGGGAAGGTGAGGAGGGAGAGGGGAGGATCGGTCACGCCAAGTGGAAGTGGTTTATTAATGAAAATATTGTTTTGTTTGTAGAAGGAAGAGTTAATTTTGCGAGAACACCTTTGAGGCTTTGCTGATAAAGCAAGAGTAACCTTTGTTCTTCCTGTTTTTCGGTAGGTTTGGATGAAAGACCGGGATCAGGTTCCTGGGGAACGGGAGATCAAAACAGCTCCACATTTGACCAAGGAAGGGTAAGGACGAAGCACAAACACCAAGCTCCAACCAAAATAAACGGGGGCTTTACGGTGGCTTCTCAGCACGTGCATTTGTGCCCGGGTTGGGTCTAACCCTGGAACAGCTTTTCTTGCCCCATTTTGGACATTGGTTCTGTTAACCCTGTGGGTGTGACAGCAGGCAGCGGTGCAGCCCATCCCTATCTCCCCAGGCTTTGCTGCCTTGAGGTCCCCCTGGAGAAGGCTTCTCCTCCAAAAAACTCCCCCAGACCCGCACCCAAGGTGGGCTCCCCACAGCTGCGCTGGCCTCTCCCCTCCCTGCGTCTTTGGTGCAGGGAGAGGGGGCCTCCTGGCTGCGGGGTGGGAGAGGGATCTCTCTCACCCCAAGTGGGGTTGCAGCCGAGCGGGTTGAGGGATCTCACCTGATGGGCTGTGCCTTCGGCAAAGCTTGCTGGGCGCCCACCATGCACGGCTTTGGGAGCCCGAGGGGCCAACTGGGGCTTGCTTTGAGGGGAATCTCCTGCGTCGGCTGGCCGAGGCACCCTCAGCGGGGTTGGCGAGCGCGGGAAGGGTTTCGCAGAGAAGGAGTCAAGGCTGCGGCAGGGCGTAACTGGGGCCTGAGGAGGGGAAGGGAGAAAAGACGTTAAGTTAATTGAAATGGTGTTATTTTGACAGATGCTCATGTTTTAATAGGTTTGTGTGATTCATTTTGGCAATGGCACCTTTCCCTTCCCTTAGATCAGTGGCAGAGCAGGCACTGTGGTGTCATTTCTCATTTTTATAGGCCTTGTCCTCACCCCTTCACCCCCCCTGGCCTGGGGAGGGGCTGCCTGGCTCTTACCTGGTGGGTGCCAAGTCACTGAAGTGGGTGACGGCTGCCTGAGAGCTGCCAGCACGGGGCAGACCCCTGTGTGTCCCTGCTTTGGTGCCATATCCCCTCCCAGTGCCACAGCCGGCTCTGCCTTGCTCGTTATGCACTGCCCTGCTCTCCCTTGCTGTGAGGATAAGTTCATTTCTGTGCCCTTTTTATGAGGAGACTTTGACTTTGACCCTTCCTGCTGTGGGAGAGACCGAGCGCCGACAGCCTCGCGTTTGGGCGTTTGTCTCGCCGTCCCCGCGCGCCCAGCGGTAACTCTCCTGTGTTGCTTCGGCAGAGCTATGGTGAAGGCCCCCACTATGGCGAGCACAGGGACCTGCCGTCTCACAACAGCATATCTTCGTCACCATTCCTGGGAGCTGGACTAGTGGGTAAGTGCCTTTCAGCTGCCGGGCGGGCGTGTGGTCAAAGCAGGGGAAATCTAAGGCAGAACGGCACGTGGTGGTGGGAGCATTTGCGCTGCCCGGCGTTGCTGTTCCCCATGTCAGACCTGTTCCAGAAGGTGTTCCTAAAGCTGCAGCTAAAGGAGCTGCTGTCCAGAGGGTCTCGCCAGTGCCTGACGTGCATGACAGCTGCCGCATTTTATGCGCGTGATTATTTTTCGCTGCTTTACAGCGAAGCTTTACCCAGAGGCAATAGTGGGGATTGATGCCTGCCGTGCGGGCACGGGATGGGCTGAGTTTGCTCGTGGGAGCTGGTAATCAAGGGTGCAAAAGCACCAGGACACAGCTCATCGTTAAGGTCTTGCAACAGGCTCATGGCAGCTTAGCTTTCCAGCCGCGCACGGAGAGCTGGAGGTGCTCCCCCTCGCTGCAGTGGGCTTCCGAGGGCCTCTTCTCGCGTCACGCAAGGCTCCAGCAGCCCTGGCCAGCTCCTCCGGCTCCTGC
>NW_010530288.1:0-3895 GCF_000687285.1 Phaethon lepturus | reverse complement strand
CTGGGGGACGCTGCGCTCGGCCGCCGGCAGACCGTGCCCGGCACATCCCAGTTTCTCGGCTCAGCCGTGCCTGCGGGAGGAGCTCGCCGTCCCCCCGTGCCGCAGCTGTGCTGGTGCGAGCCTCAGCACCAGCCCGTTTCCGCGCGATGGGCCTCGGCCTGAAATCCGCAACTTTTATCAGTGCTAAGAAAATCATATTATGGCTATTTTATGGTACCTAGGAGAGGGCCAAGAGTTTCCCTGAAAGCTCATCTTTCATTTTGAAAAGAGCATCTAATCACTTAGGGGCAGAATAGCAGGACAAGGAAAGTCTCAAACCTTGTCTGAAAGATGGAAAATTTATGGCTGCAAAGGGCAGCGTATATCAAAGAGCTTTTGGCCAAGGCTCACCAATAAAGCAATTCACCTACTGGGTGATGTGAGGACAGAGCAAGATGAAAGTAAAGTTCGATCATTTCTTCCCATCGCAACAAAAAGGTTGATAAAGAATATACTTGATATCAAACAGAGCTTCCTGCTGTCTCTAGTTACCTGGGAGTTTGGAGCCTGCAGTTTGAATAATGTTTCCTCCATAATAGGGTTGACAGCAGAAGTGTGGAGAGACTGATGGGCCTTCATGCAGGCTCAGCTTTTGTAGTTCAGGCTCATTCTTTATTCTCAGAGTGGAGCAGATAATAAATGTGTAAATAAATAGTTACCAATCTTCTGGCACGGTAAAATAACTAGTTGCTTTCTTGCGCTGGAAAAGAATTCAATCATACCGATAGTAAAACCGCATCGCTTGCAATGTTTCGTGCACTTTGCAAATAGCTGGGGAAAGTCGTTTGCATCGTCTGAGATGGAGTGTGGGGTGATGCTGAATGCGTCTGCCGAAGGGACTGAAACAAAACAGCCACCACCGTAGTTCGGGAAACTTAAGGGCTTATAAAAAATAAAAATTCAGGAGTTTTTTCCCCCTTGTGTTTATAAAAACAAGTCCATGCTAAATTCCATCTCAGCCTAATGTTATTAGTTTTGTTTTTTTTTTAATATGAGCTCTGAGGAGATTATAACAGAACTGAATTTATATTAAAAGCCATGGTCTTTTTTATAAAACTACCAGGATTTCCACTTGACTGCAATGGCTATTGAGCTCTGGGTTTATCACACCAAGTTCATACACCTGGAAGAGTTTTTTGATGCTTAGCTCCACAGCAAAGCAGAGTCACAGTGAAATATTTTAAATGTTTCTAACTTTTTTGCGTTTTTTTTAGCGAGTTATACAGCATTTAAGCCAATTATTTTAATGGCAGATATAAGCTAAAATAATGCACAAATGCTTTGGATATGTCTGGGCAAATTAAGTATTTCAACAATTATTTTCCATTACAATGTGAGCAGAAAGTGCATTGTTCATAATTTTTTAATTGTTTGCTACAGCCCAGCCCTGTCTTTAAACAGGCTGCCGTGCACTTCTCTGGTACACTGGGGCAGGTCAGGGTTGTACTAAGGAAAAGATGCCATCAGTGAGTACGTTAGGATTTTCAGAGTGCAGTTAGATGAGATAAACTGGATAGTTTTAAGGAGATGGCCAAGCAGATGAGAGGCAATACATCCTGTGAAATTCTCCTAAATTAAAGCATAATCTCTGGGGAAGACCTTTAGAAATGACTGGAAGTGCCATTATTCCCCTCAGCTTGATGCTTCAAAGGCACTTTTTTTCTTTTTTCCCTTCTGTGAGGAACTTGTTCTCAGGCAGCTTGAAATGAGAGCTGGCTGAATTTTTTCCTTTTTCAAAAAGGAATTCAAATGAGAACTGATTCCAAGACATAAAGTTACTGCAGAAAAATCTCTGCATCTCTTTTTTTAATGGAAGAAAATGCAAACTCTTAAAAATGAAATAATTTCTGTAAGATTGTCCCTTTTTTTGGTCAGCTAATTCTTTTTTTATCCACAGCCAAAATGTTTACCTGAAACTGCTTTTTTGAAAATTGAGTCATCTACAGTTTCAGTTTTAGTTCTGTAGTGACAACAAAAACATAAAACACTGTAAATTTTGACAGAAATGAGAAAGAATAAAAAAAAACCCCGCAAGGAAAAATAATTGACATTTTCCACTCGGTTGTGCTGACCAATATCTATCTTAACTCATTTGTAAAATACAGCCCAAGATAACATGGGTCCAAATTTTAAAAAAAGTGAAGCCCTTTTTTATCCTGGTGTTATAGAAAATGCTTCTTGGTCTTCAAAGGGCAGTAGCCGGTGCGAAGCCAGTACTCTGAGAACGCAATGCAGAATCGCTCGCTACAATTTCAGGTGGCAGCTCAGCCTTAGCAGCATCCTTGACATCAAATGGCTGAAGCCCGTGCTTAAAGTTAAATACAGCCTAAATGTAATGCTAAATAGCTGCCTTGACACTTCATTAATTAGTAAATTAATGCCTTTAGCAAATAGCCTGTCTGCACACCCAGTGTCTATTTCCCCCCTCAGACCTCTCCAGGCAACATTAGCAGCTAGAGGAGTAAATACAACTACAATGGGTGCGGATTTGCCTGCCTGCGTCAGTAGTGATTTGGGTAATGAGGTTAAAATCTTCTAAAGGTGTCGACGAGTTCATGCTACCCTTCCCTGCAGTAGTGTCATAAGCTGCCATTACACTGGCCTTAGGAAGGAGCGAAGAGCTTGTGTTTAAGGTTCTGCTTTTATTTAAACACGTCTCTCTCTGGCACGGCGGCCACCAAATCCCTGACTGCGGAGGCTGACGTTAGGTCTTTGTCTCAGCGAGTGCATTCAAGTGCAGCAGCCGCTGCGTGGGGAGCTCTTTGCCCGTACGGGAACAGCTGCAGCAGAGGACTGTGGTTGGAGCGCATCTATTTGCAAAGGGAGAATTTCCCTGAGGGGTTTATAATGTCCATGTTGTAAACAAAATTTTGAAACAGAAAAGTGGAAGTGGATAAAGCCAATCTGTTTTACTCCAGTGACTAAATTTTTGCGAAGAGGGAAGAAACTCCCATGCTGCCATAAAAAAGGAACCCTGATAAGAGCTGGAGGGACAAACTAGGACTTACTAGAAAATCTGTACATAAGCAAACAGCACTATCATCATTATGGAGACAGGATCGCACCCTCTTTGCAGAGGGACTCCCTGTGCCAGATAACACATGACTGCATGCTCAGTCGCCTTCCCTTATCTTCAAACACTGCCCAAAGCCAGAGGTGGGCACTTGTTAGACCTCTTCCTATCATGTTCACGTCCACAGAGCCTGAGGGAGGCAGCCAGATTTTAGACCGTTTGAAGTCTGAGGCTCAGATGCACAACTTCTCTCCGTTGTCATGCCAGGTCATTTTCCCCACATCAAGATTTCTTCTAGCAAAGCTTCTCCCAGGCTTCAGCTGGTTTAAAAAATAATTCTTTAACCATAAAGAACAGAACTTTCACCATAAAGATCACTGTTACGCTCCCTCCAGCTCGGCAGCTGGGAAGCCAAAGGCACACAGGCACAGCATCTCTATGACAGAGAAGAGCTATTTTAGGGATTTGTTCCAATTTCTGCTTAATATAGATGTGCTGGCACAACCTTGTGCTGACAGGTGAATGCTGGTGGAAGAGCCTGCAATTAGAGCGGCGAAGCTCTGCTTCCCCTGGGAGGGCCACAGCAGCCCCTGAAGCTCCAGCAGAGACCTGGGCAGGATCCAGCAGCCTTTTCTTGCTCGGCTCCCTACCAGAAAACCTGCCAAGCAGAAGCCCACTCTCTCAGGGTCTGCTTCCTAAATCTGCCAGACAGGTCAGCAGTTCTTTCTTTGATTCCTCAAGGCAGCAAGACAATCCTTCATGGATGTGGGCATTGGGGTGGACAGACTCAGTTTGAGATCTAGCAGTGCAAAGTACTAGACCGTATTATTATTATTATTATTA
>NW_010530287.1:5538-9408 GCF_000687285.1 Phaethon lepturus | reverse complement strand
CGGGGTAAGAGATGTGGGGAGTCAGGGACGAGGGGGTATGGGGAAGGTCATGGCACAGGGAGGGCTACAAGTAGTGGCGCTAGGCATATTTATAGCTGCTGTGTCTTTGGGAAATGTGAAGGGACATTAATCAAGATTTTGGTGTTGTTTCTTGGCCGTTGGGCTAGCACCAACTCTAACTGGCTTTGTTGTTTCTGTTCCTTAGACTGCGGAGTCCTTGCTCCGTCCTGCTGGAGCGGCTCTGGCCTGTCTTGTTGTCCCAGTGAGAACAAAGAAGAGGTTTTCTGTCCCAGAATGGGCAAGAGAACTGTCCCCTGAAGAGAAGGAGAAGCGGCTCAGGTCTTTGGGAGGAATATTTCCTGAGGAACGTGTAGAACGGACCTTCTACTTGGCCTGCACAGGTGGTAGAAAACCTGCTTTGGTCTCTTCTCAGGGGCAAAACTAATGCAAAGTAGCAGCATGGAGCAGTTAGCCTAAGCAGTGTGGCCATGGTGACAGAGAGTGTCTGTCTGCAATAGATTGAATTATGCACTCTGCCTCCTGGTGAGGGACAGCAGCTGCCCTGCTTTACCTCAGAAGCTTGTCTAGCTGTTGGCCTCTTCTTACCTAGGGACAAGGAATAGCAAGGGAGGCCGTGTTTCCTGCTGCTGAATGTGTCTTATCCTCGAATGTGTCTTATCCTCCTATCCTGGGCTGTATGGAAGAGGAGAGCAGGTAGCAGGTGCCGGTCACTGCTGGCAAACTGTGTTAGACTAACAGCTCTCTGAGTGCTCATATTTCATGTTACAGACATTATTAGGGTGGAATCTTGCTTCTCAAGCCCCCATCAGCCTGGGTGCTGTCTCTTTGTTTAATTTGTTTTGCTGTTTTTGAGCCTCCTCCTGAACTTTCTTTTCTCTTATGTAGCTGATATTGTAGACCCGTACATCCCTCCTGAGGGTGATGCCCGCTTGACTTCCCTATCCAAAGATGGGCTGAAGCAAAAGGTAGAGAAGATGAAGCAAACCGCTGCCTCCCAGCTAGCGTACGTACCTCATTTTTAATTAGGCTGTGGTGCAGAAGTTTTGCTCGGTTCTGTCTTGATGGTGCGTTTTGTTTTCTACTCTTCTTCCATTGTTGCTGTTGTGCCACTTAACTGGGAGTCCCTGGTGTAAGAATGAACACAAGGCATCTATCCTGCTGTGAATGGATGCAGTGTGCACTCATTTTTTTGAGGATTCTTTGGGTTTGCAGCAGTATGTCTGTCCACCTAGAGGTTATGTCTCAGTGGGGAATCTCCAGTTCCCAGTTGCTCCCTGATGAAAGCTGGGCTTGAACCAGATAAGGTGGCGGTCATCATCTAAAACACATGAGGTGCTTCCAAGTCGTTCTTTACTTACTATAGAGCTTTTTTTTGTCTTTTCAGTCTGCGGAAGGTGAAAGATCACGATCCGGATTTCAGCACTAAAACATTCCCAGAGAAGGCACAGGAGATATTTATAGAAGCTCACAAATGCCTGGCAAAGTAAGACCCCTTCTGACTCATGTGGTTATGTAGAAGCAAAGCTTCTCTTTGCTTATATGCTCTGTTTTTCTTCCTTGTCTTTCTGATCCTTGTATCTCCTCCGCAACAAGTACTTTATCTTTTTCTGCCACCACCTCTGTGAAGAGTAGAGTGTTGGAGATTTGGTCAGTACCCACTCGCTTTTGATAATGAAAAGCAGGTTGCAGAAAATTCATCTTGACCTGACCTGCAGCAGAGATGAGCTGTTGCACCACTCGTGTTATCAGCGGATGAGTAGGTGGTTGGTGCTGTTCAGAATCGTGCTGCAGAGAATTGTTTGTATACGAAATGATACTCTACTGGCTTGCTCCACTTTCCAGTAATAGAACAGATTTCAAAACTGCATCATTCTTGGTTACAATTCCAAACATCAATAAAACATTTAGGTCATAACTGGCTTCCAAAGGATGTTGTTGTGTCTTTCCCTGAAGTCTTGTCAACCAGCTTGCATTCATGTTCTGATTTCGTGCTGAGATCACAGCTGAGAATTTTGCTTTTTCTGTTTTGCCAGTAGATTGCATGTTTTCTGGGGAAGCAGGAATTTGTGAGTAAGCCTCTTTATAATATGTGTATTCAAATAACTGGGTGTATTTCACTTGCAGTTTTAACAAGCAGAAACTTCACTCCTTGGTGACAGAGCGCTGCTACCCAGTGAGTATTTATCTGGATGTGATGTGTCCTCGATCTCTTCCACGGTCTTTAAGGCTTTCTAAAGCTGATTGTCTGTCTCAGTTTTTTCTGGATACAGTAAAGACAGAGCTGGGAGGTAAAGCACAACTCTAAGTATTAGCTGATGAATAAATGCTTCATTGTACGTAGTAGTTGGCTTGTCATTCAATTCACATCCTAATTAAGTTGATGCTTATTTTTTTCTTTATAGGAAATGGTCCGGGGGAACAGGTACAAGACCATCCGGTGGAGTTTTGTGGAGTCACTGGAGCCTCCAAGAGTGGTTCATGTTCGATGCAACAGCATTGTGAATCGAGACAACCTGTATGGCCAGGTGACAGTGCGGATGCACACGCGGCAGGTACATCCCCTTGTCCCCCTTGCATTTCCCAACCGATTCCAACATGCTTCCAGCCTAACATACATTTCTTGGCTCTTTTTACAGATTCTGGCAATCTATGACCGCTTTGGGCGGCTGATGTATGGTGGGGAGCAGGTACCTAAGGACATTTTGGAGTATGTCGTGTTTGAGAGGTACTTGGTCAACCCATATGGCACATGGAGGATGCATGGCAAGATCGTTCCAGAGTGGGCTCCACCAAAGGACCCCATTGTTAAGGTAATGCCATCAGGAAAAGGTACCAGCATGGCCTGTGTCTGTGAAACGTAGGTCCCTAGTTAACTCTGGACAAGACCAAAGCTGAACTTCCTGTAAGGGGAAGGTGGTGGATTAATCTGCAAGCAGGCCTATTTATTAATGTGGCATTATCAGCCTCTGGCACCTGGAAGCTGTAATAGAAGGCTGAGGGCATTTGATACGTGGTAATTTAGGGGATTACTGCTCCTTGTATGTAGCCTGGCAAAGTGATGCAGGTGCTCTGTCTTCCTGTGTTACTAAAAACAGGTCCTAGAGAGGAAGGAGGTGAGAACTATAGTGTAGTACAAGGCGTGTCATCCCATTCCCCCTCTGTGGCCTCCTCCCTGCTGCTGCCATCTGGTCATCTTCCAGTTTGCGTTGCCAGAACCCCCTGCTCACCCTTTCTCATGCTCTGTAACATGGAGAATTCCTGTTACAGCAATTCAGAGCTGCTCTCTGTCACGCTGATTTTGTTCCTTGCTTTTTTCAGACGGTGATGATTCCTGGCCCAACCTTGGATCCCTCACAAGAGTAGGAAGAAATGAAGTAGGAAGTTCCAGAGCCTGTACAGAGACAGCAGTGCAAATAACCCTGGAGGGAAGAAACGGAGAATGTCTGTGGAGGTGGCGGGTTGGATATGGCTGTGCCTTTCCAGTGAGCAGTCAACAAAGCAGCTTCAGAAATGGACTCTAGTCACTAAGAAGTTGTTTTTTTTAAAGGAACGAGAGGGGCCTGGGAGGGAGATTCAGAGGAGCACTGAGAAAAGCTTTGCTCTGTCCAAGTAGACTTAGTGTGCTGCAGCTTAACCCTCTCTGTGAAGACAAGAAGTCTGTTCTCTTCAGGACCGCTCTCTAGGCTAACCTCTGTCCTGAACTTGAGTTGTGAGAGTCCTTCCTTGGCAGCAGAAATCTGTCTGGACATGGGATATTTGGCACTTCCACGGGAAGTGTCATAGACCTGGTGGGCTTCCATTAAGACTTGCAGCAGTAGGTGTTGGCACTTTCCTTTCCCATCCTCTTTC
>NW_010530287.1:0-5450 GCF_000687285.1 Phaethon lepturus | reverse complement strand
CTTTTTAATGGCCAAGCTTCCCAAAGGGGCTAAAGCACTGATAATTTAATAAATTTTTTTTTGTCTCCTAAGGTCAGCATTCGTGTCAACCAATGCCTTGCTGAAAGACAGCATTTCTCATAGCTGATGGGTTTTGGAGGAATTTTTTACAGGTGCTCATGAATTCAGCAGTGTGATGTTGTTAGTGAGTGGCTGGCACCATCCTGTGGACATGATGACATTTGCATCAGGTCCCCGGGTTTTGCAGGCTGTGTGGGTTGGGAAAACATGAACCCAGAGGTTACCTTTTTCTATGTCTGGGAGTAAGCCAGTGCATTCTGCTGATCTGTCCTTGCTCTGTTTTGCTCAGATAAGTTCCATTTACTCCTAGTCACAGAGCAAAATATTCACTAGTCATGAAACAACGAAGCTGCTTCTTTTTCAACCTTGTCTTGCTTTTTAATTTGGCCATTTTCCAGAGCTTGTGAGAGTTAAGTGCATTTTTTCTTCTTCCTTAAAAGAGATTTTGCAGAGTATGCAGTGAGAGAGTTATGGCTGCTTGTGCTTGCAGAGTTGTTCAGTGCTTCTTGTGAATGATGTTCTTTTGAAAGGGTAGAATATCATCTTTATCCTCTGTTAGGAGAGGAGCCAGCGATGGAATCCCTTTAATCTTTTTGGAAATCAGAGGGGTGTCACAATCTGTCTGCCTTTCCTGAAAGAACCTACTATATTGAGCCTTCTGCCCACGCTTCATTCATGAGCTGAAGTGCTCCAGCATATGTGAGCTGGGCTAGGAGCTAAAATAAATTCAGTGTGAGCTGCCTGGTTTGTATCTGGGCAGCCTACAAGCAGGTATGGACATGACTCCTCAACCAAGACCAACAGACAAGGTTCTTTAGCTCTAGCTCTGAATGAAAAGAGCATGTTTTCAGGTGGAGTGGCTGTTTTTTCAGGAGAATGGCCTTTCCTTGTAGTCTAGCAGTGTGTGGCTCCACATCTCCTTTGCCAATATTCAAACCTCTGCAACTAAGCCACTTCTGTTCCTGGGTTTCCTTCACAGCCTTGCTGCTTTCTGTTATCTCCCTTCCTTGAGCATATTTAGTACCTTACCCACACCCCATAAATCAGCCACTAAGTGTGCACTCTGTAGATAATACTTTTTATTTTCAGCATGTACACTTCCTTACACAATTGGATGATCGTCTGACATTCAGCGCTGAAGACCACAGACAGCACACTACAGCAATGCCACTTTCTAAGGAGAGTGGAAGTAAATGACAAAGGAATGGCAGGACGAGCCCTGAGCCCTAGCCTTGCCTGGAGATCAGAGAGGGGAAACCTTCACTCCTCCCGTCTTGGTTTTTATTTGGTCCATCTAAGTGGAGCAGAGGGACAAATCTGGGGAGACTGGAGGCTTTGTTGTTTCCCAGCTGCTGCCTTCCTGACCCTGAGGCTTCTGCCCGTGCATATGGCCACGTCCCTTCCCGTGTGCATTTTTGAGTGGGTAGGCTGGAGTAATGGCAAACCCTGGAGTCCTGTCTGATGCTCTGGAGATGGTGGTGCCTCTGTGGTCTCAGCATCTTCTCTGTCGTACGGGAGTCTGTTTGCATCTCTGCCCCAAAAGAATGGGGAGAAGTTGAAATGTGGGATGACAAAAGGCCTCCGGCACTTCTACAGATGGGCTGTAAAAGCAAAGGCTTCTGGAAATGTTGATTGGAAAAAAAACTTGTCTGTGATGGGAAGGTGAGCCCTGGGCGTGTTTGCACACGTGGTGCATATACACACATGCACACATGGTGAGCGTGAAGAAGAAACCAGTAACAACAAAGTGCTTTGAAAAGTTAGTGGCATTGTTAGTTAAGACAAACACCTTTACAGCCGACTTGCTGCAAGAGTTCGAAGTGTAGCAGCAATACCCATCTCAGCCTTTGTGGCTGTGGAGGTTTCTAAAAGCGGAGCAGTGGAGTGGCCTGAAGGTTGGTTTATCCCACGCAGGTCGAGTGATGGAACAGAGCTGGTGGTGGGCATCGCGAAAACGCAGCAAAGCTCAAGCGGTGACTTGGCATCACTGGACCGAAACAGAGCAGAAAGGTTTGCTTTGTGTGGGGGGGAGTCCTGTGGCTGGCTTGGTGACTTCAGAGGACATGTAAAAATAAATGACTGTATCAAGGAAGCAGAACTGTCGTGGGGCTGACTGGGAACAGCTCTTTATCCCAGGCTTCAGAACCGCCTGATCCTAGTGGTGCTTACAAAAACCACCCTGGCTTAAAATGGAGGTGACAGCAGCGCTGGGGGAGATGAGCTGGGCTGCAGGAGCTCTGGAAAGCTGTTTTCCTGCCCCTGGTTTGACTCTCCCCTTGTTTCAGCGTCCAGCTTGCTGAGGCTGCGGGACTGCGTCTTTTGGGGTGCCAGGCAAGCCGTTCCTCGCTGTGCTGGAGGCACAAATCTCCCCGTGTGGTAAGAAGACATTCAACTGCTGGAGAGCTTACGGGTGAGCATCTCTAGCTAGCAAGGTGCAGCTTTGTGCCCGCTGTGTTGGTGGAAGCGAGCAAAGCTGGCACCGTGGGTGTTTTAATAGATTCAAGCGTCCCACTCGGACCTGCGGGTAAATGCCGGGGGCATTCGCAGGCTAGTGCCTGGCTTGAGTGCTTGGATGAAGGCAGGAGATATCAACTGTCCCCTCACTGCGCTGGTCCCCAAGCCTGGCTGGCTGATGGCTGGAGCGCGCTGGGAGCGTGGCCATGCTGTCGGCTTTGGTGGACGCTTCTGTCCCAACTCGGGCTGTGTGGGTAAGCAGCAGCCCTCACCCTCAAGACTTTCCGTTCGTGAAAGCTGCGTCTGCACCTGGCTGGTGGCTGGATGGAGGGACCTACTCGTGGTCCCACGGGCAGACCTCGGGTTTAGTTTCACTCACGTGCCTGCCTTCGTCTTGGGGGTGTGCCCTGGGTCTGCCCTGCCCGTGGGGGGTCAGGGTGGCATCCGTGCTCTCCACCTCCCACGGACACACCTCGGAGGTTTTCCTCGTGTCTGTGCTGGTCTTGTCAGATGCTGGTGGAGCCTCTTCTGCTTCCCAGGGACAAACCTCGGCTATGCTAGCGCCTGAGCTGGAGCCGCTCCCTGCCGCGGGAGCCATACTCGCTCCCCGAGGCAGCGGCTCTGCCCTGGGGTCCCGCGGTGGCTGGATGCCCGGCAGGATGCGGCACAGGGGCTTGTGCTCAGCCTTGCCATCGGATCTGCCCTTGGATTCTTTCAGCAGAGCTGCCGCAGTCCCAGCGCTGGCTCCTGCCACCGCCTTTGACTTGCCAGTCCTGTCTGGGGGTGCTCTGCCAGCTCCCTGTGGGTGCACGCCTGGTTTGAAGCTTTCGTCCAAGCCGGTGGGCTCTGCTGCTTCCCAGGGGCAAATATCCGATTTCCTGCTCTCCGTGCTGTCGGGTTTCTTGGACAGCTCTTTCCCCGCTGCAGTTTTCAGGGAGAGCTCCTCTGCACCCAGGCTCTCCCAGGGGCAGATGGCCTCGTGCTCACTGCTCCCCTTCTCCGGTGGTTTGGAGGCACCCTCTTTTTTTGGTGGGAGGCTCGCCTTACCCGGGGCAGGTCCTTTCTCCAGCAGAGGTGCAGCCACCTCCCAGGGGCAGATCTCTGCTTTATCAGTAGCTTTGAGCTCCTGAGCCTCCCAAGGACAGACCTCAGCCTTCAGGCTCTCCACGCTCTGGGATTTCTTCGAAGGCGATTTGGGCAGCGCAGGGCTCCTGGAGCGCAGCTTTGCTGGGGGCTGCTCCGTGCCCGGGCTCTCCCAGGGGCAGATGGACTCGTGGTCTCTGCTTCCTTTTTCCTCTCCGGACGTGCTATCTCCAACCTCTTTGCAGAGACCTCGACCTGTAGAAGGGCTTTTTCTCACTATGGACAGAGCATCTTTGTCCTGTCCTAGTTTCTCTTTACTTGATGGTGGAACTGCCACCTCCCAGGGGCAGATTTCGGCTTTATCAGTGGATCCAAGCTCCCAAGGACAGACCTCTGCCTTCAGGCTCCCCATGCTCTGAGATGTCCTCGAAGGCAATTTGGGTACCGCTGGGCTCCCAGTGTGGGGCTTTTCTGGGGGCTGCTCTGTTCCCAGGCTCTCCCACGGACAGACGGCCTCTTGCCCGCTGCTGCCCTGCTCCAGGGATCTCACCGGGCTGGCTAACGCTGCCTGGCGTGTGATGCGCTTGTCCCCCTTTGAAGCCCCCCCCGGACCCCACTCTGCCTTTTGCTGGTGGGAGGGAGGTGCAGCTGCCTCCCAGGGGCAGATCTCTGCTGTATTGGTGGCTTCAAGCTCCTGAGCCTCCCAAGGGCAGACCTCTGCCTTCAGGCTCTCCACGCTCTGGGATTTCCTCGAAGGTGATTTGGGCAGCGTGGGGCTGCCGGCATGAGGTTGTTCTGGGGGCCACTCCGTGCCCAGGCTCTCCCAGGGACAGACCTCCTCCTTTATCCTCCCCGCACTCTGCGATTTCTTGGACTCTGCTTTGGAGGACTCTAGGCTTTTCCTAATGAGCTTTGTCATGATCCTGGTGCCCCTGTGCTCTGGCTGAGGGCCACCCATCTCTGCCAGCTTTGCTTTGATATCTTCAAGTCCTCCAGATCCTGGTTGGTTTTCCCCTTTGGAAGTCCTACACGTGTCCTGACTCGGTCTCTCCTTCGCCAATGGAGCTGCAGCCCCTTCCCAAGGGCAGATGTCTGTTTTAGCAAGCGGCTCATCCTCCGCTTCCCCCAGAGAAATGTAGGCCTTTTTGCTATCGACGGTTCCTGCTTGCTTGGATGATATTTTGGGCAGAGCTAGATGTTTTGCTGGGAGCCCCGTGCCGGGCTGCTCCGCACCTTCCCCAGGGTGGGGGGATCCCCGCTGGCCGCTCCCCTTGTCTGTAGCCAGAGCCGTCTCTTCCGTGCCCCTCGGGGCTGCTCTTTGTGGGGAAATCCCATTTTTCACTTGGGAAATTTCACCATCATCTAATTTTCCTGCATCAGATAAGGCTGTTCCCCTTTCCCAAGGGCAAACTTCTTCTGCATCGCTGTCAGCTTCTGCCACTTCCCAGGGACAAACCGAAGCCCGTGTGCTCGCCAGGCTCCGCGAGGTCGCTTCTGGCAGCTCAGAGCTGCTGGGAGCGGATTTTGGTGGAGGTTCTTCGTGGCTGGCACTGGCCCAGGGCTGGCTGCCCGCTTGCAGCCTGCTCCCGCTCTTCTGCGCTCCCAGCAAACCCGGTGATTTTGGCCTGATGCTCTTGCCCTGCTTGGTCAACCACGTCCTCTCTCCTTCCTGCCCCGCTTGCTCTGGCTGACCCCCCTCCACGTCCCAGGGGCAAATTTCTGCTCTGACAGTCCTTCCCCATTCCCCAGTCTCCCACGGGCAAACCTCAGCCCTCCTGTCCTCCGCGCTGCCTGCTTTCTCCAAAGCCGCTTTCGGCAGCGCTGGGATTTTTGCTGGTGGTTTCTCCACACCC
>NW_010530286.1:421-771 GCF_000687285.1 Phaethon lepturus | reverse complement strand
GCGCAGGCACCCCGGTACGCTCCGCATCATCACCGACCCCCGCTCACAGTCAAGGCAGGGTTCAAAATAAGCCGAAAACAAGGAAACATCAGCTGCGGGGTGGGGGAAGGAAACCAAAATACCCCTTTCTGCCCAGAAAGAGGCGTGATGCTCAGGACGGCGCAGGTGGGTCCGTGTTCGAGCGCCAGCCCCCTCCCCGCATCTCTCCGCGGGGACGCCGGTGGCTTTGGCCACTCCAACGCCGCATGCGGAGGTTTAGGAACCACGAGCCTCACGTTCAACGCTTCGTACTGTAACTCTCCCTCATCAGCTTCAACCACCGAAGGCCAAGGGAGCATCTCGCTTGCGCA
>NW_010530286.1:0-340 GCF_000687285.1 Phaethon lepturus | reverse complement strand
TCGGGGCTCCCGGAGCTTTCTTCAGAGCTTGCCCAGTGGCTGCTCTAACTCTGAAGACCAAGCCCTTACAAAATACAAGGCTGTACTTGATTAGCAAATGGACAAAGACCAGAGAGGACCTATTTTACCATGAAAACACACACCACTGCGGCGCCTTTCCGCACCAGGAAGCCAGGAGCAGGACCCGGGCTCCCGCTGCAAACCCGCAGCTTGCAGGAGGGTCTGGCGTCCCCTCATCCAGCACAGCCCCCGCTCTTGGGGGAGAAGTCGTCCAGAGCAACACTGGGCAAGAGCCGGCTCAAAACTTCCCCCGCTACCACCACCCAGCACGTTTCCACGA
>NW_010530285.1:4072-4340 GCF_000687285.1 Phaethon lepturus | reverse complement strand
GCCCTGGCACTGGGGGCGCTGGGAGTCACAGGGGCCTATAGGGGCCTTCGGGACTACAGGGCCTGACACTGGGCGGGGTGGGAACCATAGGGGCCTACAAGAAGCCATAGGGCCTAGAGGGGCCTGGCACTGGGGGTGCTGGGAGTCACAGGGGCCTATAGAAGCCATAGGCCCAACCCCCGGTGTGCTGGGGACCAGTAAAGGCCTGGCACTGGGGGTGCTGCCAGGAGCTATAGGTCCTCCACCGCTCGACTGCCGGGTGGGAGGA
>NW_010530285.1:0-3999 GCF_000687285.1 Phaethon lepturus | reverse complement strand
CTCCTTCCTGAGTTCATGCCGCATGTGTTGTCATTATTCTTATTTATTAATTGTTCCACGGGTGCGGCGGAGCCTCCTGAGCTTCCCAGCTCGGGGGCAGCAGCTCCCTGCGGCTGGGAGTTTATTTACCCTCCGTTTTACTGGGATGCAATAATCGCTGTTAGTATTTTTTTGTGAGCACACCGGTTGCTATAAATAGACTGTCAACACGGGAACGTACTAATTATTCTCATCCCACTGTGTCATCCCTCATTAGCCTGTATCTTCCAGCTGACCTGCGGATCGCACCAGCTTGCTGCTCTCCACCGGCGCCCCGAGCCCCCACCTGGGGACAGGACCGTGATCCCCCCGGCACGCAGTGAGGTGGCAGCCCCAAACGGTGAGCCCCCCGCTCCGAGCGCCCCATTTCTCGTCTCCTCGAGACCCGTGTTTAACACTAGATGGTGGTATCTTCATGAAGCTTCGGCCTGAGGATCAGCAGCTGTTAAGTCACAGCACAAAAACTCCCCGGAAAAGCCAGGTGAGATGGTGGTGGTGTGAAAGAGCCACTCAAAGCCCCTTCAGGGACGATGTGGTGGGTACGAGCCCTTCGGCAGGGATGCCCGTGCTGGCAGGGAAAGGGACAAGCAGCCCCCAAACCCGGGGAGCACCCCAGGAGAGGGTGCGGTTGAGACGCGCAGGAGGGCGACGGGGAAAAACCCAGCGGCTTCTCCAGGATCCCGGAGGGAAGAGCCCTGGGCGGGTTTTTCCCAGCTAAGGATTTTGCTTTGGCTCCTGCACCGTATGGAGGATTTGGGAGATTTGAGCTGAGGCAGAGTGAGTATTAATTTGGATTATTGGGATATTAGCTTGAATATTAGCTGTCTTACAGGGGATAAGTCGGGCAGGGCTCCGGGGCACCACAGACGCACAAATACCCAGCAGCCTCCACATTAAAGCACTACCGAGTCACTAGAGAAAGGGAGGGGGAAACTGAGTCACAGAAAAGGCACCTGCCTCCCCCAGCACGGCACAGAGAGGAGCCAACACTCACCCGCCATGAGGCCACCCTTGGCCTTCATAATCGTCTCCTGTGCTTTTCAGAGCTAAATTTAAACCCTGGGTTTGCGCAGCGGCTGCCTGTAATTCACTGCTGCTTTGTTTCCTGCCTCGCCGCTCTGCAGAGGTTTCGCTCTTAGCGCAAAAACTGAAGGGGAAATTCCCTACCCCAAAGTTTGCTGCTGCTGAACTTTTTTTCAGCTGCGACTCGCCGAGCCCAATGTCGCACCGCGGTCGCTCGGCCCGGGGAAGGAGAGCCTCCTGCCAGAGTAAGTGCATTTCTGCGGAAAATGGAGCTTTTTTTTGGCTTCACGGGGTCCACACTGGGCTGTGTTGGGGGGGACGGGGTGGGGACGGGCTTTTCACTGCGTTAAACCAGCCCCGTTCCCTGTCACCGAGGGAGAACACAGCTGAAGGTCCTGCCCCTCGGAGTCGCTCGGTGAACCCCAAGCATCTGATTTCCCCAGGATTGTTGTGTTCTCAGATTGCTTCTTTTAATTGCTATTTGTGAAATGTTTTTTGGGTTATGCAGGAGATTAAAATCTCCTGGTGCACCGTCCTCCTAGTGTCACCGAGGTAAATTGGGGGAAATGAAGAAGCAGTTAACTGCTGAAAAAACAGCAGGGATCGTACAAAATCAATACAGACCTGCTTGGGAACGACAGCTCCAAATCACACACTTCTTAATAATTAATTGGCATAGTTATATATAACTCTCAGACAAAATATATCCTCTTAATCTTTTAATTTGATATGTTAGCTATGGAGTTAGCTGCTTCGGAGGGTGCAAAATGTTCATCCTTCGTTTTTAAGAAACAGCGGGACCCAAAAAGCCAAAAATATGATGCAGTTACCGTCGTGGCTCGTTTGTGGTGTGAGAAGCGCAGAAATACCTGCGCTGGAAGCGAACCTTACCATTTTGTCTGCAGTTTTCCTTGCGCCGGGCGTGTTTCCTTCAGGCCGGTCGGGATTTCTGCCCATCGCCCCTACCGGGGAATCCACGTCGCCCTGAGCGTCAGAGGAGGCTCCATCAAACCGATCAGCCGAGCCCCTAATTACAGAGCCAGAACTTAAATTTGCAGTGCTGAGCCGCAGCGAACCTGGAAAATATGACAGGAAGCAAAGCTGATTTGCATATTTATGCTAGTCAAGATTGCACAAATCTTTCAAATTAAAACGTACTTTGCAGATGGCTTGCAGATTTGTACCGAGCTTTGGTTTTATTTATTATCTTTCAGACTGGTAATAATTGGTGCAATATGGTAAAACTGGAAAGTCTAATCCACAATACAGCTGTTAAAGCAAGGAGAAATATGTTGAACACAATGCAGAGAGATTTTTCTTCATAGTAACAATATTTGGTTAATGCATACCGTGTGGGCATGAGCTGGATTTTAATTTGCAGGGTACTTTTGAGAGCAGAGGGGGCGGCTCGAGGCTGAGCATCTCGAGAAAGGGGAATTGTGCCCCAGGCTTGGACATTGTGCCCTGTATGAGTTTGTTGTCGGGATTTTGTTTGCTCTCATGCTAGCGCACAAAAAATTAGACCCCTTGGTACTAAGTGGATGGGAAATGCAACTTTTTCCAGGTAGATTTTGCAATAAATGGGACTTTTTGGTGGTTTGGAGCTGAGCTCGCAGCAGCTGTGGGCTGAGAGGTGGAAAAGCCCGGCTTGGCTGTTCAGTTATCCCCTGGCTCGGAAAGAATCACTTTCCTTTTCAGTTTTTGTCTGTGTAAATTGTTAGAGAACCGGGAGTGCTTCTTTCTTTGCTGTCCTGAGCACGCGGGATCTCCAGTGATCCTGCAGTACGACTGAGCCCCATCCCACCAGCTCGGGGTAACCTTGGTGGCTCCTCATTGCTTTTTGGATAACACACAGCCGGTCATTTCATCTCGCTTTTCTCCTGATCAGGCACGATGGAGATGGAAGAAATATTCCTCCAGCTCTGTGAGGAGGTCAGCAGGCTGCAGGATCTGTGTGCCAAGCAGGGCAAGCTCCTCCAGAAGCTGAGTGCCAGGAAGGGACCCGTCCTCGGTAAGCAGATCTGGGCTGACAAGTGTAATTTGAACCTTTGTCTTGATGCCGGCAAGAAGTTTGCTGCGGAAAGTGGGGGTAACGTGAAGCTGGTTTAAGGCAGAAACGTGCTCTGCAACCCTTGCTGGGTCTTGTGGCTTTTTGGCTTCGCCTTCTCCATCAAACGTGGAGTAACGTGTGCGTGTGTCTGCTTAGAGTCACGTTAAAACCGCCTCAGGCGTGCCGCGGCTATTCGCACATCTTGCCCCTGGGGACGGGGGGAAGGAGTGTGGGGCGGATGGTACCCGTTGCCTAGAGCAGTTTTGGGAAGCAGGGGTGGCATTGGAGCCTCCACAGCCTGGAAACGGCCCGGGAAAATGTTCTCACCCTCCCCAGCAGCCTGCCTGGTTTTCCAAGAGGTCTCCCTCCCGGTCTCCCGGCCGTGGTCCGTGCACTCATCTGTCCCCCCAGGGGGGTTTCTGTGGCCAGGAGGGACTGGCTCGGGCAAACAACTGCCATGTCCTGCAAAAGCATCTGCTGGGCAGGCTCTCGTGCCCCCCACCCCTGCATTCGCCTCCTTTCCCTGCCGCTCTGCCGTCTGTCTGTCCGTCCTTCCTGGGGCTGGCGCACAAAAATAGGACCCAAATAGGACCCAAACCTGAGCCATTACTGGGATCAGCCCAGCTTTCGGGGACGCAGCGATGTCTCAACATCTCCTAAGGTAGCTAATACTCCTCCGACTCTCGGCCCTCTCTGGCTGTCCTGGGATGCTCTTTCTTCGCTGGTCCTGCCTTGTATTTAATCGAGCAACGGGGACAGGCGAGCTTTGCCAGCAAGGAGGCAGTGCCCAGTTGTTTTGCAAGCGCAAAAGGAGGATGAGGCGATGGGAAGGTGAAACACGAACGCCGTTAAAGTCCCAGGAATGACCCCTCTGGCTTGCTTGCTTT
>NW_010530284.1:39642-40527 GCF_000687285.1 Phaethon lepturus | reverse complement strand
AACAGTTTTTCCTTGAAAGCTCTGAAAAAAATGCATGGATATTACCAATAAGAACTTTACTGCCCTAACTGGGCTAGAGATTAGTCATCTGGAGAAAGGAAAAGTTACAGAGTTAAAAAGTTAGTGATACATACACACACGTATATATACACGCACACATGCACCTACTCAGTCACACAGGCACACATACGTATGTGCATACACATCAGTGCCTCCTAAGAAATAACATATGGTTTGCTGCATTTACAAGGTTTACAAGGTTGGAGGAGTAAAGCTCAGACCATGCTAGAGGTGGTTTCACTGGTTGCTATTAAAAAGTCAGCACTTAACAGATAAATGTTGCAGATGAAAGACCACTTTCCCTTACTCTCACACACATGTGTGGAAGAGGAGATAATTTATCATATACTGCAAAATGTTGAATTTTAAATGTTACATACTGTGGATAAAAATAGGTGATTATTTATTACTTCTGTATTGCTGTGGGTGCTTAGCTCTTGATGTTTTTAAGCTCTTTCTACTGAAAATAAGAAATCCTGTCCAGTTATTTACACTACCAGGCTAATTCTCAGAATCAGAGTAAGCAATTATATTTCTGGAAAGGTGTTTGTCGCCCCTTGAAGGAGCAAAATCCTTAGATGTATGATTTGTATAGAAATATTGTTTCACTTTGAGGAAACTGAGCATTTGAACCCTCTAAATAGTTTTTCTTTAGATGCAAGTTCCCTGGACTTAACAGGGAGGCCGAGTCCTGTTAGTCCCTCTGACCACTGGGGATATAATAGCTTTTTAAAGGGAAAATATTTGAACAAATTTTGCATTAGCACTGTTGCAAGCTGCTGTGAGTGCTGTACAGTATTAATACAGTATATTGAATCCTGCTGA